>NC_091753.1:66735770-66888270 GCF_043380555.1 Nothobranchius furzeri | reverse complement strand
GTTAAGAATTTTATTACTAACGAATTAAACTAGACTGACTTTAAGCACTAAATGTATGGTGTGACTAATGTGGATGAGACGGTGAATGGATGACGTGTGATGTTAATCAGAACCAGCAAATCCGAAGAAGCGATTAGTTCTGATGGGAACTGAAGGTGATGTCTTCGCGTTAAGCTTTGGTTAGGAGGTTCATAAACACATGAGACACCATTGCCAAACACCATCAAAACCACGCCTCCGTCAGATCTGTCAGATTCTGATTGGATCAGTGAAAGTAATGTGTTATGTCTTTTAATGCTATGTGAAATGAGTCCTGTTGGAACATTTAAAGTCATAGTACCTTTATACTCTATTGGATTATAATAAAGTAATTAATATTTTGATTTCACAGATCGGTCACATCTTATTTGTTGACTAACACTCGGTTGGATTTGCTTTATTAAAATAGAGTTCTTTGATTAATTAAAAGAAAAGAGTTCATTCTTCATTCTTCTGTTGAGCTGAAAATAAGCAGGTTAGAGCGAATGCATGAGACCTTGAGACCATATCTCATGCAGACTAGTCTTGTGCAGAGGAGGAAAAAAAACAGTCATTTCATTCTGTTACAATACATTATGTATTATATATATATATATATATATATATATATACACACACACACACACTCAACAAAAATATAAACGCAACACCTTTGTTTCTGCTTCGATTTTTCATGAGATGGACTTAAAGATCTAAAATTCATTCCAGATACACAATATTACCATTTCTCTCAAACATTGTTCACAAATCAGTCTAAATGTGTGATAGTGAGCACTTCTGCTTTGCTAAGATAATCCATCCCACCTCACAGGTGTGCCACATCAAGATGCTGATCCGACATCATGAGTAGTGCACAGGTGTACCTTATACCGCCCACAATAAAAGGCCACCCTGGAATGTGCAGGGAGTGTGCTGCTTGCATCCACGCACCCATAATATGCACTTATGTTGATAAGACACTGAGCCACATTTCCAGATACCGTGTCAAAGGGATCTTGACAGCACAATGCAACACGTGGGTCCATAACTTCAGATCTGACCTGCGCTGGGATTTTTGCACTTAAAAAAAGCAGTTATACCTGCGTGACCCTGAGACAAGTCCCTCTTCCAGTTCCTTCACCGCAAACATGTCTTGCCATGCAGGATGTGCCCGTCTTGTGACTGTCATGTTTATAGAGCTTCTCACAGCAATTGTAGCCAATGCTGCTGATGTCTGCACTGATTACCTCGCTGAATCTTTCCCAAACATGCAATTTAGTTTGTCCTTGTGTTAAATATTGCGTTGTACAAAAGTAAGCATTGATTGTCTTTATCTTCAGTGTGCATATCTAGAAAAAATATATATATATATTTGATGAACCGGCCCCAAGCCGCACCACACTGAAGTAATAATTTATTGACCTGCCCCAACCCAACCCGCAGGTTGCACCACTACCGTCTACCACTGTCCCTTGTGGAAGGTGACATTTTTAAAGACCTTCTTGAGACTGTGGGTTACAAGTACACAGTAATCTCAAGAAGCTTAGTTACTGAGAAATACATACCAGGTTTTATAAAGCAAGTTAAAGAGACTGTTTTGGAGAAGCTGAAGAAAACACCAAAAGTGTCCTTAACTACTGACATTTAGTCTGAACTCAGGCTTCGCTCCGTCCTCGGAGTAACTGCTCATGTGTGCAGCAAGTCAAAGGATTGCGATGCTTTTTGCCCACAATGCTTGAACCACGGTTTGGATTAGAACAACTCCAAGAACTTCATTGAAGATCTGAAGAACAATTCACAGATAACATACGAGAACATTTTACATCAAGAGTAAAAAAACTGATTTTGATTGATTTAATTTAGCCTTGTACTGGAATTTATCAGGTTTTATTTCAAATTGTAAATGTCTGATACCGGCTTTGTAATTCACCTTTGGGAAATAAGCTTGTTCTAAACAACATTAAGGTAATTATTTCATACCTGCAAACATTATCACTACGTGTCTTTCTATCCGAGTCATTTTCTTTCATGTTGTTGTATTTTTCAGACACTTTGATCTCGGAGGTTGAAGACTTGATCAACAGCAAAGGTGAAGAGTTCGGAGCCGCAACTGCAGCTAGTGATCCATCAAGTGATTCACCTCCAGTGAGATGCTCACATCTTCTTTCTCTCAAAAAGCGCAGCCCAAGTCAAATACTTTACTGCCATACTGATCACTGACTCTGATAATGCACTGGTCTTCTGGTACAAAAATCAATCAAGCAAAGATATTTTAATAATCCCAGAGGGAATTAAAAACCAAGACAGATTCCCACAACTCGGCACTGAATGTTCCCGCATCCTCTGCAGGAGTTGAGAGGGTTTTTAGTAGAGGAGGCACAGAAGGCTGGAAGTCCTCATGTTTCTAAAATGCAACCAAGCTCTCCTTAAATCTTAGCTTTCATGGAAAGAAACTGGACTTTCAGATCTTCGGCAACAAGTTTTATCACATGACGTTCAGGCTTGGCATGATATCATTTTTAGTTCAATTGTTGCTGATTTAACCGTCTAAGCCAGGGGTGTCAAACTCATTTTAGCTCAGGGCCACATTGAGGGAAATCTAGTCCCAAGTGGGCCTGACCGGTAAATTAAAAACAACTTCAGATTGTTTTCTTTGTTTTAATACAGTCAATATAAAACAAGGCTGGAGCCTGAGGACAGTGTATCCAAAATAGTACAACTCCTGAAGTGTACTTGAAAATTTGAAATAAATAAAAATTAATAAATATATAAAAAAAAAACTTTCCTTAGTGATTCAAAGAGCTTACAGATCACATGGCTAGATCAGTTTTATGCAGCACTTAAAGTATATTCGACTCATTTTACTTTACATCTTTTAGCTTTCACCAGCACATCAACATCAGAAGTCACATCCTGAGTGGCGGCCAGCTTCAGGATGTGATTCAAGTTCTTGTGCTAGCCTTGAGTGCAGCTTTGTTTTATTTATACTCATTACAGAGAAAACTTGCTCACAAAGATGAGTTTATTTTCACTCTACATTGTAAAGTATGAAAATAAAGTTTACACAACCATCTCGTGGGCCGGATTTAACCAGCTTGTGGGCCGGATCCGGCCCGCGGGCCGCATATTTGACACCCCTGGTCTAAGCGTTAAAGTCGCATAATTGAGACGAGCATCATTGCTGGGTTTAACAAGCCACGGCAGTAAATATGATCCCTTGTGAAGTTATGACTTTACATCAGGAGATAGTGGAGAAGTGTAACTTCAATCTGAGCAACACTTTTGGGTGTTTCAATTGAAATTTTTGGAGTTTATAGAGCTTGAAAAGCACCTCCCGTCGAGAGGGTCTCGATGGAGGAGAGGAGGAGACAAGTGGAGCACACAGGGGGCAATAATAGAGTAAATACCTGCAAAGCTGACAGGTCTGTTTATTGTTGACAACGTACAAGAAGAACAATCACCCTGTGATGAAGATTTTCACTTGTTCAATGAGAAAGAAAGCGATGTTGCAGCTGTGCACAGCAGCAGTGTGTGTGCTTCATGAGAGTAAATAAGCTGCACAAACACCTTCTAAAGCTTATTTCACCGTGTTTAGGACATGGTGGGTTTAGAAAGGAAGGTTAAAAACTTTACTAATGGTGACAATTTAAATATAATAAATAATAATTCTCAAGAACTTGTATATATAATAAATATTATAATTTATAAATGTCAAAATATAATGGAAATTTCCAAATAATAAACAAAGTACAACCTTTTGAAATAGTCATGTCAAAGTGAAAACTTTTGAAAAAACTCTAAATGGTTAATCAGTGTAATTTCATGCAGGAAAAAACTATTTTCCAGAATGTAGACCAAAAAACAACATAAATAATAATTGATTACAATTTTTCTTTCATATATATGGTCTTGTTGGTCTTTCCTCTGTCTCAACCATTAAATGTCTTGGCCTGGCCTCGGTCTCGGTTGTCTCTGATCTTGGTAAAGTCTTGATCTCTGTGGTGTGGTCTTGACTACAACACTAGACTATAGTATGGTCAGATGAAGGCCACAATGTTTGGAGAAGAAATGGCACTGCCCACCACCCAACACCATATCAACGGTTATGTTTGAGGTGGAAGTATCATGGTGTGGAGCTGCTTATCAGCAAGGGGTACTAGCAGACTTAAATGGACATAGCAAGACCAGTATCTCAAACACAAGGCCAAGGAAACAATGAACTGGTTTCACAAAATGAAAGTCACCCGACCTAAATCCCATAGAACATCTATGAGTGAACTGAAGATCAAAGTTCATAAGAGGCCCAGAGTCACTCCTGAGCAATGTAGACAACTGGTGTCTCCACACAAGGGTCATCTAGAAGCTGTAATCACAAACAAAGGCTTTTCTACAAACTATTAAATAAGGTGTGTTCAATTCATATTCCATGTGTCATTTCATTATTATGATTCAACTTGGATACTTAAAGAGCAAGTCAACCCCTCATCAACGTTTTTTGCTGATAAACTATAGAAATGAGTGTATGATCATGCTGCAGACCAGGGATTGAAGCAAAAAATTCTCATCTGACTGAAAATGAAAATTATTGGGGGGGGGGGGGGGGGGGGGCTCACATTGTTTACATGCAGCCACTATTCGGGTTTTGATTGGTTTTAAGGTCAGTATTCTTGTTTCTGAAAAATTTGGATTAACCCGTTCACGTACAGTGTTTAGAAGTGTGGGTGTTGAGATTTCTCTGAGGTAAAAAAGATGATAAGTATTGAAGTACTCTAGGGGGGTTGGGGGCTTGCCCCCCTGCAAAAACAGTTATTGGACATTTTATATTCAAACGCATCAGTCTGGTGCATTTTTGGGAGGCAAAGTAGAGTTACAGGCTGGTAGCTATGTATGATAAAGTATCTATACATGTTCATTATAATGATATGTTTGAGTTAACGTTTTCCTGTCCTTTCTTCATCCATCATGAACACAGACTAGAGTGAAATCCGCTGATGCATCCATGCTGCTCAGCACCAGAACTGCACCAGATACCAAAAGAACCAATCAGCTGGCAGAGCTCCCTGGTGAACGTGTGAGCTGCAGAACTTGCAACACTACGTGACTCAATTTAAGGAACAAAGTAGAATCCAGCTGCTGTTTTTTTGTTGTTGTTGTTGTTGTTGTTGTTTATAGAACCTAAATATATCTGCAGGGCTTTAGGCCCAGGGCAGAGTTTTAGACCTCAGACCAGCTTTAGATCCTGACCTGTTATTAATAATATCATGCTCTTTACACCAATCTGAATATTCTGTAATGTTCACAGACATCCAAACCTTAGAAATGAAATATAATCAATATTAAAACAAAAATTATTAATATAATTTTTTTCCATTAAGATTAGTTATCGGTTATACTTATTTACATTTGACAGTAATATGATTAATAATATTTAATCTTATCTTCTATCATTTGTGGGTTTAGTGCATTCACTTAATATTAATTATAAAGTTATGAATAACAGGTCACTACAGTCTGGGCATAGAAAGTGTTTCTAGGAACTAACGGTTGTTCAGCAGCTCACCTGTTCCACTGATGGGAGAAATCCTCTCATCAGCAGGTGATCAGCAGAGTGTCGTGACTGAACACCGGCCCGAAAAAAACAAAGAGACGACTAAAACATCGACGTCAGATCGGCCCACCGGGAATTTGGGTCCTGGTTCCGCTCATCACGTTAACTCTCATTGTGATATCAGAGCTTTATTGGCTCTGTTAGAATCCCAGCGCCTGGTGCGCCCGCAGTTTGTGTTTGTGCGCACTGCGGGAGCGAGCAATAAGCGCGCACGTTTTTGCAGCTTGGGCGGTGCAGAACGGTGGAGAAACGCATTTCAACACCGGTGAACATTTCAATTAGCAACAGGAGAGAGCGAGGGAGCGAGAGAGAGAGACTAACTACTAAACCCAAGCGAGCGCGAGAAGAGATTTTGACGTAACTTTTTTCTGATTATTCCAACTGACGGATTTCCGTCGCCACGACGGGGAACTTTAATCCCTGCTGTAAACACATGTAGTCAATAATTTGGCACTTTAGTGCATCTCAGTTAAAATTGAAATATTCAGCCTAAAACTGTCAGTGTTGCACCGTCTTCAGGTAAAAAACTCTGCACTGCAATTGATTTTGAATCTGCCGTCGCTATTGGCTAAGAGGTACACTATGACGTTTAATGGTACATTATGATGTTGCAATGTTGTTGAGAGTCTGTGTGTGTGCGTATTTGTCAGCGACTCCGGCCTCTCAGTGTGTAAGGCAACAGCATTTGTTGCGTTTTTCTAATTGAAAACCAAGCCCTAACTAACCCAGCACAAACCTCATCAGCACAACCAAGACAGCTGGGGCGAGTGCGCTTAGTCCTGGTCAAAGTGTGCAAAAGACTGAACATACGCCTAGCTTAGCGATGCTCAGACATGGGTACATGCAAGAGAGGGAGAGCTTTTAACATGGTCACGTTTTGGAACGTGCTAAACCATCATCCTGCAGTCCCACTGAGGAGTCCTCTGAAGCACCGTGCATGGTGAGGCTGATCCTACTTCACAATGTTTCTCCCAACAAACATGCAAACGTTGTGTGTGTGTGTGTTGTTCATTATTACCAAAGTGATGAATGAACTAAAATTACTACAGACATGTATGGATCGCTGTATGAGAAAACACACAATCACAGAAACCATTTCATTTAATCATGGTCCATTCCTTCCACCAAAACCGAATGATGACTAATTTTCGGACGGGACTCAGCATAGAAAAGTGAAAGATCACATCCAGGTGAAGCTCTGGTTGTACAGGTGAACAGCCAACATTTCCCCTAAGAAATAAAGAGTTTGGCTTTTACCTTTGTTCCCACGGTCATCACCCCAGGAGTTTTCCACTTTCCACTTTTCATAACCTTCTTTCCCATCCTGAGAGAGAGATAAGGGGAGAGAAAGTGACCGACAGCTGGGGTTACTTAAAGTGGAGGAAATTGACAGAGTTATGAGGAAATTCAGTGGCTTAGAGCCATATAAACAAACAAGAAATCCAGGGGAAACACCGTCTGTATGTGATTGGTTCCTAGAAGCTTGTCCCAGTGCTTCATCGTGTGAGCATACCTTGTCTGTAACAGCAGTGAGGATCATAGCGTGCGTCATGAGAGAGTCGCTGTAGATCAGCCTCTCTGCCTTGGACAGGTTCTTTACAGATACTCCAAACACGAGGTCATGGTTGAATCTGTGGAAACAGATGTTTTTTTTTTTACTTTGAACACTTAGGTGTTAAGTTAATTTCTAGCGAAAGAGTGAATCTTGTTAGAAATCTATCCCAGAACCTATTTTGGTAGGAGAGAAGAGGAGGACTCCTACGCCTCAGAGTCTACAGAAGGCAGCTTATCGCCTTACATCTCCATATAGAGCATGGCTGCAGACATTAAGCTACATTAAGCTCCAGCCTCCTGCCAGTTATGATCTGCTGGAACATGAGCAGATGTTTGTTAGATGAGCTTCGGCAGACATTTGGCACCATGCTGGTTGCGTCAATGGCCAAATTTAAGCCTGGCGCCAGAGCTACTGCTGCACCTGAGGTGAAGAGATATGGTATGGTTCCTCTTAGGACAGATCACCACTTCGTAAGTCAAATGACTTCTGGTCCAGATGATCTTCTGACAAAGGATAATAGCCGATCACAGCTAGAGGAAGTCTGTGAGTCATTACAGTGGCCTATGGGATAGCAATAACTTTTCAATCAGGATTCCTACTCAGGTAGATGACGCAATGTCTGAAATGATGAAATATAATAATAATAATAATAATAATAATAATGCATTGAACTTATATAGCGCTTTTCTAGACACCCAAAGACGCTTTCACACACTCTCACATTCACACACTGCTAGTGATGGGAAGCTACTTGTAGCCACAGCCGCCCTGCGGAGGTCTGACAGAGGCGAGGCTGCCATTTGGCGCCGTCGGCCCCTCTGACCACCACTAACACAGGCAAGTTGGGTGAAGTGTCTTGCCCAAGGACACAACAGCAGGATACCCCTGGCAGGAGCTGGAATCGCACCCATGACCCTCCGATCATGAGGCAACCCGCTCTACCACCTGAGCTACTGCTGCCCCAATATGAAATAAACCACCCTAACCCCGTTACAATAAAGGCTGCAAAGGAGAAAGCTGTAGAGAAACTTATAAATAAATAAATAATCTCGAAAGCCAGCAGAGGCAAAGCACAGAAACACATCTGGATCTGTGATGATGAACTTCTGTCTTTTTGTCTCTGTCTTTGCTGCTGAAAGATGATCAATTTGCTATTGAAAAGTGAAGCCACAACCACTTGATTGTAGCTGCTGCCATTTTGTTTCTAGAGTGTTGTGGTGTTGAAAGTCCCGCCCCCTGCTAATTATGAATGATGAACTAAAATTACTACAGACATGTATGGATCGCTGTATGAGAAAACAATAACATCAGGTAGGATCGTACCACCTGCACCGGACCAAACTAACTACTGGGTCCAGGGTGCACCTTTAGCCTTTTTAAAACCAGTAGATGGTTTGAAAGGTTAAAATGTGGGTAAACCAAAAAGAAAAGTCCATGCAAAAGATAATATTCTGTGGTGTAACACAATAAAACTCTAGAAAGGCATGCTCTTATAGTGAAGGTCACGGAATGACATGCTTTTATTGTGAAGGAGGAAAAAAGGTTTTTCCTGTTTAGCGTAGCAACGGTTGTTAAGCTGTGAGGAGTTGTTGGAGTGGATTGTTAAAGGTTGCTGTTTTTTCTACATCTCACCTTGGGCCCTCCTCCAGTGCTTGTCAACTCCTACATTGGTGAGCCCCACGTCGGTATATCTCCTATCTACCGCCCAACTGTCATGGATTCCAGGGTTTCTTCAACAGACACTACGAGCAGTCTAACGGCTGCCGCTGCCTCTTCTCTTGTTATTTTTGCGGCTACGATTAAGCTTCCGGAGTTTTGGCAACATAACCTAGAGCCCTGGTTTCAACATGTAGAAGCCCAATTCCACCTCCGCGGGATAACGTCAGACGATACAAAATAAATGTCACAGCTGCCTTGGATTCAGTTTCAACTGGCCGTATGATTGGACTGTTATCTCAATCTCCGTCAACTGACGAGTATGGAGCGCTGAAGAACAGTCTGCTCAGGCTTCATCAACTTTCTGATGAGAGAGCCGATCGCCTGTTATCATTGAATGGTTTGGGCGACAGTGGTCTTGGGCGGTATACCGGTTCATACTAAAAACCGGTATTTATTTTGGTGATGATATGAATGTTTCACATCCCGCTATACTGGTGAATGGCCTAGACAACGTACAGAATGTTCGTAGTAGGAAAGTGTTTCAGCGGGGACTCGTTTCACTGCTACACAAAAACACCACAGCGTTGTGAAACCAAGAATGGCGGCTGGCGGGAGCTGTCACGGCGACATCAAAACTTCGAATGCAGAAGAATTTATTCCAAAAAGAGGAGCCGCGTCTGTTGTTTGGAGGTGTTTTGGGTTTAAAAGTTCGGACATGGAGCAAACAACTTTTATGTGCTAATGCTGTCGAGAAACGGTGGAAGCCGGCGGGGGTAATACCAGCAACTTGCTTCATCACAAAACACGTCTTGGATTACCAAGAATGTCTCTAGCTTCGATCTGCACCCTCCACCTCCAAGGCTAAAACAGCTAGTAGCAGTCAGAAACAGACGTCCATTAAAGACGTGTTCACTAAAGGGACTGTATATAAAAAAAAATCAAGCGCTGGGTCAAGATAACCAAAGCAATAACGTTGGATGTGAAACCATAAAGATGGTTAACTGCACATATTATATGCAAAATGTGTTCAATAAAAATTGTTTATTTTGACTGTAATATTTTATCTTTCTAGCTGTTTTTTCTTAATTGCTTTCTTTTGACGAGGATACTTTGAGGGGGGTTCTGCATTTACCTACCTGTGACTGGACATGGAAAAACTGGTATTCTGCACATGAAGGTAAAACGGGCTATTTAAGGCCAATCTAGTGCAGCAATTATTTTCTTATTAAAATAACCTGAGTAATCACGGCCTTGTGAAAAATACCGTCAAATACGTAAAACCGATATATTTTTAAAAAGTACCGTGATATGACATTTTTGCCATACTGCCCAGGCCTAGGCGACAGTAAACCTTCTGAGCTCATGGAGAAGATGTTGGTGACGATGACTCAGGTGATACTTCTTTTCTTTTTACTCAGCTCTCCTTGTGTCAGCTCCCGCCTCTCATTCGCACGGCTTTGGCCAGCTCCAGTCTACTACACTCTAAGAATTTTAGAGCGTTGGCTGAGGAGGGAGACAACATTCTGCTGGCTTCTGAGTCTCCAGGATTGCACACCCTTCTACCAGGATCGGATGAAGGCCAAGCAGTGGCTAAGGCTGTTGTTATTGGACACGAGAAGAGGACCGATGTTCTGTGATTCTATCACTGCAGATTTGGTGTGAAAGTGAAGCGCTGTGTTCATGCCTGCACCTTCAAACACCAGGGAAACAAGAAGGTTGATGCTCATTAGCAGCTGTTAGCACCAGCACCTCAGACAAGCTGCTCTTTTTAATGGACACCTCTTTAGGACAACGTTTCCTCATTGACTCAGCTGCACAGCGGAGTGTACTTCCTGCTTCAATGGCGGACTCCTTGTCTCTTGCACATGGACACAGGGAACAAGACTCCCATCCGCATCTTTGGTTCCAGACTGGTGACTGTGTGCTTTAATGGCCGCCATTTTAGTCGGGACTTTGTGATGACGTCAGTCCCAGTATGCATATTGGGTGCTGATTTCCTAAGTGCATTCGGGCTAATGGTTAATTTTGCTAACAGATGTTAGATTGACGCTGTCTCCTTTGATACTTTTCTTTAATTCTGCACAGAGAAAGGGTCTGGGAACTCTCCTATTCAAATAGCCCAACCCCCTGAGAATTCTAACCGAGCCAATCAGCGCTGAGTAGCATATGTCACACACCACAACGCTGAGTTTGTCGAACATTGCGACTGAAGCAGAGTTCACTGCAGCTCTTCCCTCTTTTCTAAATGACTTGGACATGTCTTTAAAAGAACAACAAAGGTGCTAAAAGCCTTTCTTCTAAAGAAAGATGTTTATGCTGTCATCAGTCGTCATTTTTGACTACAGCTAAAAAACTACAGTTTTCCTCATAAACAACGAAGACAGCGGTGGAGTTTGCTGCGACTCTTTCCTCTGTTCTAAATGACTTGAATGTCTTTAAAACCACAACAAGTAAAAGCCCTAAAAGTGTTTCTTCTTAAAAAATAAAATATGTTTGTGCCCGCTCCAGACGCCATTTTTTACTACAGCTAAAAAGTCGGCATTTCCGTCTTTTATCGGATTGGTTATTTTTGAGCTGCCTAGTCCCGCCCCTCAAGTGCCTCTCTGCCTGTGAGTTACCAGACTCTTTGTCTGTGCAGAATTAAGCAGAGGACGAGTCTGGCAGGCCAGGCTAACTTCCCTGCTCGCTGGGTGGCCCCGCCCACCTACCCGTGGCCAGCATACTTGCCTTGGGTGATGAGTTCCAATGCTTGTTGGCAAAGTTTCCCTCTATTACTGTCCCCACGTTCACTGCTTCAGTAACTACACACGGGGTGGAACATTATATCAACACAGCCATAGCGTCTGGATGTCACCAAGTTGGGAATAGCCAAGAAGGAGTTTGCTAACATGGAACACCTCGGCATTGTGTGCCTATCTGATAATCCATGGGCGTCCCCGTTGCACATGGTCCCAAAGGCAAATGGCGCCCTTGTTTAGGCATCCTTAACGACACTACCAATGACAGTTACCTCATTCTCCACATTCATGACTTTTCTGCTAAGGAACAGTTTTTTCTGAAGTGGACCTGGTGAGGGGCTACCACCAGGTTCCGTTCCACTTGTCAGATATACCCAAGGCTGCTGTGATCACACCCTTTGGACTTTTTGAGTTCTTGCGGATGCCTTTCAGCCTGAAGGGCACCGTATATACTTTCCAATGTCTTGTGTGCATACGTATGTGTGTGTTGGGAGTGTGTGCATGACTCGTGGATATGCCTTTTTTGTTAATCTATTTAGGCAATTTTGCTGATGAACTCTTCGGTGTCCAAGCACATGCAACACCTACATTTGCTTTTCCAGCGGCTCAGCGACCATGGTTTAATCATTAACCCGGCTAAATGCAGGTTCAGCCAGGCAACCATCGAGTTTTGGGGACACATAGTTTCAGCACAGGGCGCTGTTCCGCTGTTGGCTAAAGTGGAAGCTCTGTCCGCTTTTCCACACCATCCAACTGTAAAGCCCATGCAGAAGGGATGGTTTTATCAATACTCATAATGTCCAAGAGAAATTTCAGTCTGGTTTTAGGGTGAACCACAGCAAGGAGACGGCCCTTCTGAAGATTTTTTTTTATCTTTATTTAGCATTTTCCTTTATCACAATACAAACCATAAACAGTACAACAAGGAACACAGAGAACACAAGGGGGCACTGTAGGATCAAATATAAGAAAAAAATAAAAAGGATACTTCATAAAGGTGATTATGCTACCATTTTCCTGTAAGCTATCCATTTTGTCCAATATTTATAGTATAGGTGACCTTTGAGGTGTAAGAAAAATGTAAGCTTTTCCATCAAATGAATATCCTCCACAATGTCCAGCCAGTCTTTTATCCTAGGTGGGTCATCTTTGAGCCAGGACCGTGTGACAACCTTCTTATATGCCAGAAGCGGAATTTTAAAGAGGTAAGAGTCCTGGTCCTCAGTCACTTCATTCGGTAGCAGTCCCAACAACACAGTCTTAGGGTCCATAGGGATGTCTCTGGCCAGTATCTTTCCACAGATCTGTAAGATGGTGTCCCTGGTCTGCTGTAGCTTTGGGCACAACCAAAACAGATGAGTGATCTGCTTTTTGATGTCCACACTTGCTCCAGCATAGCTGCAGAGTTCCTTGTTGTTTGCTGGTAATCTGGGGTGTGATGAAAAATATGACTAAGCTCCATGCTGTAGTTCTTTTTTAAAACACAGAGCAGTTTTGTTTACCGGTTTTCCCGCTACGTTTCGTTTGTGGCTGCAAACTTCCTCAGGCTGACGCTGATGGTGGCGTCACTTCCTTCTCCGTTTATCCGCGGGCAGCAGAGGACATTGTCGCCCTCTGCTGCCCGCTCTCCCAGTGGGAATATCTTCTTTATTTTCGTGTTATAAAAGTGTCTGACCTGAAAGTATTTAAATAAGTCTCTGTCCTCAAGTGTGTATTCTTTTCTCAATTTTTCAAATGTTTTGAAGGTGCTTCCTTCTACACACTGACATAATGCCAAAAGACCTCTGTCCCTCCAACTTGAAAAAAGTGGATCAATTTTTCCTGGTTGGGAGCTAAGGTTCATGGAGGGCCAAATCAAAAGCTTTGAAACATTCATCAAGTTGTATCTACCGATAATCTTCTTCCATGTTATTAAAGCGTCCTCAACTATATGGCATTCATCTTTCTCTGGAGTAAATTTGCCCCCCAGGCATGTGTGGGGTTGGCTACGCCCCTGCATTAGTTCTATGTGCCTCCATCGAGCCTCTACTTCTGAGGAACACCAGCAAACCATATATCTCATTTGAGCAGCGTAATAGTATCCCCTCAGGTCTGGGAGCCCTAAGCCACCATGTTCTTTGTCTAACTGAAGGGTCTTGAATTGTATTCGCGGTCTAGCCTCAGACCACACAAATCTTGAGATTAGCCTATCCCAGGAAGAAAATTATGGAGTCAATCATTTTATCAAAATTAAGTCTCTGCAGGTTGGCCAGTTCGCAAGATACGACCACCCCCAGATATTTTAGCTTCTTAGAATCCCTATTCAGTTTATATTCGTTTGTTATGGCTTTATTAGGAGAATAATTCAAAGTCAAGGCTTGTGTCTTGGCGATGTTCAGGTGATAACCAGATAACGCACCAAACTCTGTCAAGGTCTTTGTCAACTTGGGGAGGGTCACATCAGGATTCTGGAGATAAATGATGATGTCATCCTTAAAGAGGCCAATTTTGTGCTCAGTGTTTGCAATGGTGACACCACCCAGCGCTGTGTTCTGCCTGATTGCCTGTGCTAGGGGTTCTGTAAATAATGCAAAGACAGACGGGCTAAGGCAGCATCCCTGGTTTGTTCCCCTATGCAATTGAAAGTTGTTAGTCAGGTGGCCATTTAATTTAACTCTGGCAGTTGGTCTGTCATATAGGGCTTGTAGGCATCTGATAAATATATCATTGAAGCCTAGGCGTTCTAAAACTGTAAACAGAAAGCTCCAGCTGACGTGGTCAAAAGCTTTCTCTGCGTCAAGGCTGACCAAAACCATACTCAGCTTTTGCCTATTTACCTGGTGAAGTGTTCGTCTTACACTATCGTGGGACTGGCGACCTTTAATAAAACCGTTTTGGTCCTCATGGCTGCAGTCAGGTTATACTCCAGTCTCTCGGAGATTATGGAGGTAAATAATTTATAGTCCACATTTAGTATAGAAATCGGCCGGTACGATTCGCAATATTCTGGGTGTCTTACTTCTTTAGGGAGGGCTGAAATTATTGCTTCCCTCCACGAGGGAGGTATCTCTGCATTATTCAGTGTCCAATTAAAGGATTCTAATAAGATCTCAGCTAGCTCATCCTTAAAGATCTTAAACCACTTATTCGGGAAGCCGTCGCTGCCTGGACTTTTATTTGGTTTAAGATTTCCAATTGCTTTATCCAGCGCCTTTCGTGTAATAGGTGCTGTCAACACTTTGTTTTGAGTTAATCCTAGTGAGGGCACACCTAAGGCAGACAGGTAGGTTTTGATCTCATCTTCATTGACTTGTTTCGGGGGTGTATATAGCGATTTATAGAATTCTTCAAAAACCTTGTGAATTTTACCTTCTTCATGAATTAGCTTGCTGGTTAGGGGGTCCTTAATTTTATTTACAGAGTGCCTCAGTTGCTGCTTTCTAAGACGCCTGGCTAATTTCCTAGTGGCCTTTGGACCCGTTTCATAGAATATTTGCTTTGAGAATCTTAATTTTTTCCTGTAGCTCTTCCTGTATTACTTCATTCATTCTGTCCTTGGTTTCTCTTATTTGATCTGTTAATTTAGGATCATTGACATTCTGCTGTCATTCCAGGTCCAGGTTTTTAGGTTACTTAACTGTATCCCAGACCATTGTTGGTTTTACCTGTCCGTCATTGTTATCCTTTACGCATTCTGAAATGTCCTTTTTTTATCTCCTTTTTTATAGCTTCATTGTTAAGAATTCCGTCATTTAAGTGCCATACCGTAGCTCTGGGTTCGGTTGACAGACTAACAGTTAAATAGATAGTGTTATGGTCGGACAGGTCAGCCGTTCTATTTGTGCATTCCCTCACTTTGCTTCTATCAGTAACATTCATTAAAAAAAGATCAATCCTGGAATGCACTTTATGTGTTGATGAATAATGAGTGAAATGTCTTTCCTTAGTATGGGAGTCCCGCCATACATCAAACATATCTGATTCTCTAATTAGTATATTTAGATCTTTGGAACGGTTGGATTTCTGCCTTTTTTTGCTTGTCGTATCCAGGCTGAGATTGAGGATCGTGTTCCAGTCCCCTCCACACACTAAAACTCCTTCACTTTCCACCACTATGATGTCAAAAAGTGTTTTCAAAAAAATGCTTGTCGCTCTCAGGAGGCACATAGATATTAACCACAGTAATCACAAGGCTATAAATTCTCCCTTTAACAATAATGAACCTGTCTTCCTTGTCAACCTTTTCAGATATTAATTCAAAG
The DNA here is from genome assembly GCF_043380555.1 of Nothobranchius furzeri. NCBI lineage: Eukaryota > Metazoa > Chordata > Actinopteri > Cyprinodontiformes > Nothobranchiidae > Nothobranchius > Nothobranchius furzeri. The sequence goes on along the minus strand of NC_091753.1, from coordinate 66,872,451 downwards.
CTTAATAAATTCGAAATCCGTATGGCCAACCCCCCTTTTCTGGTGTTCTTGCAGGAGCTACAAAAAGTGTTTAGACATCCAGATGCCTTGAGCTTTTCATGTTCTTGTTTAGACATATGGGTCTCCTGTAGAAAATATCCGATTTCCCCCCTTTTTTAATTTAGTTAGGACCCTTTTCCTTTTTATTGGGCTGCTCAGACCGTTAACATTTAAAGAGGCGATTTTAAGATTACATGACATACCTGTTGATCAAGAACTTGATTTTTACAGTGTCCCCAAAAAATAAACAATGAACAGAAAGAAAGAGAAAAAACCTCATTGAACTGGCTTCCAAATGAAGGGGGAGCATTTGTTTCTCCCTTCCAGCCCCGCTGGCGAGCCGAGGGTTGAGCCTCTTGGCATGAGAGGGCCCCCTGAGGATGGGGCGCGTGCATAAAGACGTGTCCATCCAACAACTCTAACGTGTGGTGAAAAGCCACCACTCCCCTCACAACAGGTGATCAGGAAAAAAAGAAACAGGTCCAAACATCTTTTCGTCGAATTAAACATCTCCGCCCGTTCTCACTTTAGTGAATCCCACTGGAATTCTTGCAGCCTGGTCCTCGCCCTCTTAGCCGCCGCCACTCACCGTCTGCCAGCCCAGCCGCTCCCGGAGGCAGAGCCCCGCATCAGCCTCCCTCACGGTCATCGCCAGTGGTTCATCCACCTGGAGTCCGCACCTCATCAGCTCCTTGTAGGCTTCTTGGGCACTTGAATATGTGCGCGTCCCTGACTCCCAGTGGATTTTCATGAAAGGAGTCTGAAAGCATATACCTTTATCTTCAAGTGTCTTTTTTATAGCAATGTATTCTTTACGTCTTTTGACGATCTCGAGGGCATAATCGTGATCAAGGCGAACCACCGCGGTGCCCTCTTGAATCTTTCCTTGCTTCCACATCTCTCTCAGAATTGTTTCCTTTGTGGAGAACTCTAAAAAGTTAACCATGATGGCCCTCGGAGGAGCCCCTGGTGGTGGTTTACTTGCCGAGGCTCGGTGTGCACGCTGGATTTTAAGCTCAAACGTCTCCGGTAGTTGCAACTTTTTCCGCAGCAGGCTCTCAATAAACTTTGAAGCAGAGTCCTCCTCTTCTCCCTCTGGTACTCCAAAGACTCGAATGTTATTTCTTCTGGATCGTGATTCTAAGTCTAGCACTTTAAGCTGCAGTTTCTCCTGGTGCTGAAGGCATTTACACAGTGCCTCTGTCGCCTCCTCGGCCCAGCTCTCCACCTAAGTCACTCGAGTTTCTGCTTCTTCCATTCGCCGAGACAGGCCTTGCACCTCCATTGAGATATTATCTAGCTTACCACTAAGTTCTTGTCCGAGCTGAATGAAATCTTGTTTCAATCTTGAATTGTCGCCCTTCAGATCCGTTCTCATATCTTCTATTGCCTTCAGCATGCCCACGGTTACCGCGTTTAGCTCTGTGCTCTCTGCTCCTCCTGGACTTAGGGCGAGGCCGCTAGCATGGCTGGGAGCCGCTGCTGCTTTGTTCTCCGAGGTGGTCGTTTCCTGGGTTTTAGACATTTTCGCCTGTCTCCTAATACCTGCTGTAGTTCATCTCTCTGTCATCTACAGTGTTGGGGATGAAAAATTGAGGTATCAAGTTAAATGGAAGGGATTTTCCATGATTAGGTGGGAAAGTGGGAACTGCGCTACCTGCTACTCCATGCGCTCACCCGGAAGTCATCGGCCCTTCTGAAGATTTTAAATGATTTTAGAGTAAGTTATGATGCCCGAAGGGTAACGGTGTTGGTTCTACTGGATCTAAGTGCTGCCTTTGATACAGTAGACCATTCTATTCTTTTAACCCATTTAAAACAGATCGGCCTCTCTGGTGCTGTCCACAGATGGTTCACATCCTACCTCACAGACGAGACGTTTATGGTAAGTTTGGATACCTGCTCTTCTAGGGTTCATGGAATTAAATGTGGTGTGCCCCAGGGTTAAATTTTAGGCCCAGTACTTTTTAAAATTTATATGCTCCCCCTTGGTGGGGTCATCAGGAGACATGGGGTGAATTTCCACAGCTACGCTGATGACACACAGTTGTTCATCTCTGTGTCTCCTGATGACACACGGCCAATGGACACACTTTTTAAAGAGCAAGTCACCCCCAAATCAACTTTTTTTGCTGATAAACTAAATAAACGAGTGTCTAATTGTATTGCAGACACGTGGTCAATAATTTGGCACTTCAGTGCATCTTAGTTAAAATTTAAATTTTCTGCCTTAAACTGGCAGTGTTGCGCCGTCGTCAGGTAAAAACTCTGAACTGTATTTGAATTTAAATCTGCCACCGCTATTGGCTAAGAGGTATGCTATGATGTAAACTGGTACATTATGATGTCACAATGTCGTTGTTAGCCTGTGTGTGTGTATTTGTTAGTGGCTCCGCCCTCTCGGTCTGCCAGGCAACAGCATTTGTTGCATTTTTCAAACATGAAGTGGGAGTGGAGTAAGTTTCTTGTAGGGGGTGACTTGCTCTTTAACTGCATCAAATCCTGGATGGCAGAAAACTTTCTCCAGCTCAACCGGGACAAAACAGAAGTTTTAGTCATCGGTCCTGAGGCCCAGAGAGAGAACCTTTTACCAGAACTACAATCTTTGCCTTTTAATTCTTCTGAACAAGTGAAGAACCTGGGTGTGATTTTAGACTCTGAGCTGACTTTTATCCCACACATAAAAAACATGACTAAAATAGGTTTTTATCATTTAAAGAATATTGCCAGAGTCTGACCCATTCTCTCTTGGGTCAATACTGAGACTCTGATGCACGCTTTTATCTATGGGGAGAAAAAAAAGTTTCAAAAGATTTGTGCGTATGTATCTAAATTTGTGTGTGGAACACTTGATTTGTAACTTGTGCTTACATTTTCTTGTGTAACTTCAGTTCTTACACATACAAATCATTGAGTACACACACACAAATCATCTGGTACACACGGACAAAACTACATTACACACAGATTAGTTTACAAGTACAAAAATCCTTTTGAGACTCTTTTCACACCTGACTGATTTGTGCGTACAAGGTGCGTTCGAATGCTCGGTGGAAGCTGGGAAATCCAAATTCCCTTTGGATTTCGTCTAAACTTGTGTTGACGGGACAAATATGTTTTTCTGTGGAAAAATATAGTATCCCAGGATCCTGTAGTTATGAAAGATAGACCAACATTTAATTTTTTATCATCTAAAATTGTTTATTTAGACATATGTGTTTGTGAGCCATGAAAACATAGTGAAAGGGTTTTAACAAATGACTAATAACGGCAGAGTGGTACAAAACTCTGCAGCACGTGTCCTGATGAAGACCAGGAGGCGGGAGCACATTACAGCAGTTTTAGAATCATTGCATTGGCTCCCTGTATGTTTCAGGATCCATTTTGAGGTTCTCTTAGTTGTTTTTAAGTGTCTTAACGGTCTTGGGCCTTCTTATCTTTCGGAACTGCTTTTACCTAACGAACCTTCGTGACCTCTGCGCTCCTCTGGCAGCAGTCTCCTTGTGATTCCAAAAGTCAGGACACATACCCATGGCGCGACATCCTTCCAGTTATATGGCCCTCGTCTCTGGAACAGGCTGCCAGAGGACCTCAATCGTAGAGAATGTTCATGTTTTTAAGAGCGGGCTTAAGACCCACCTTGTTACCATAGCTTTTAATTGCTATCGGTTTTTAGCTTGTTTTATTTTTATTTTATTATTTATATTTTAGTTTTATTAGACATTTATATCTTAGTGTTTTACTGTCTTTTATTCACTTTTTTAAGTTATCTTACTATCCATATTAGCTCATTTTTTTAATGTTCCTTATTTGTTCGTGCCAGTGTTTTCCTCTGTGGAGCCGGGTTTCGGTAGACCGCCTCAAACTGGCGCACTTACTTCCAGACGTACCGGTGGAGCTTGGACAGCTGCCCCGACGTGGGCGTACAGCACGTGTCCCCTCCTAGAGCTTAGCCCCCCGGCCCCCTCCCTCACTCCTCTGGTTATCAAGGCAAGCAGTAGCGGCACACCAGGGCTTTGGATAGGTTGTAGGCGACTGATCAGCCTCTATAGGGACTAACGAAACATCACTGCAGCAACTCAAAACAACTGGTTGAAGAACTCAAAAACAATGACAGTAGGAAAAAACTAAATTTTTATTTCACATGACGTCATTTCACTATTCACACACCCCCCATAGATGTTACTTTACGCATAGTCCGTCAACGCCTCAGAGCTACCAGATCACTTACGAAACAGACAAGCCTCACAACCAACGACATATCCACCCTGTTAGAATTTGTAGCAAACTCCACATACTTCCAATATAAAAATACAACATAGAGACAAAAGGAAGGCTTCGCCATGGGAGACCCGCTTTTAGCCACAATGAGCAGGTTTTTCATGGAGGATCTGGAGGTAAAACGCTATCAGCACAGCACCTGCACACATCAGACCCACGTTCTGGAGGAGATATGTGGACGACATCTTAGAAACAATAAAAACTGGACCCACACAACAACTCACAGACCACCTGAACATCATCGACACCACAGGAAATATAAAATTCATGCATGAAGAGGAAACGAACAATATCATTTCTGGAGATGAACATTCACCATATGTTCATCGGTTCATCTATTTCTGACTTTGTTTTATTTTGTTTGGATCTATGTGAAGCACTTGTCTGTGATAAGTGCTATATAAATAACATGTACTTACTAACTTACACATAGAAGACGGCAGCATAAAAATCACAAGATACAGAAAACACACACACAGCCCAATATCTGTTCACATCCGAACACCCCACAGAGCACAAACTATCCGTAGTCAGAACGTTCTGTCCCCGGTTCGTTACAGACGAAAGTGATCGAAAACAGGAAGAAAAGGACATCAAACAAGCACTAACCCTATGTCAGTATCCAAAATGGGCCATAGCAAAAGGAAAACAACAAGTCAAAGTAAACAAAAACAAAGATCAGACCACACACACACACCGAGACCATCACAATTCCATATATCCGGGGAGTCAAAAAATGGACACAAAGGGCCATGAAAAAACAGCAAATCTACACAACCGTCAGACCTCACAAGAAACTCAGACAGCTACCAGTACACCCCAAAGACAAAACAGAACCGGACAGGAAATGCTACGTAATCTACGGAATACCCTGCAGGTCTTGCAATGAACCCGGGAGAACATTCAACACAAGGAGAAAAGAGCACCAGAAAGAATGTGAGAAGGAAACAACAGAAAGACTCACAAGGACAACAAAGAAAGAAGCACAGCAGCAAAACCTCATGTCAGCCATCTCAGATCATTGTAAAGGACATCATGGCATCATGGACTGGCAGCATGGGAAAATCATAAACACAGAAAGCAACGGGTTTAAACGTTGGATCGGGGAGGCCATAGAAATAAGGAAGTGGGAAGAGTGGACTAGGAACCGAGACGAGGGGGCCTATCAGTTGTCTCGCACCTGGGACTCCCTCCCCCAAAAACCAGCCAGCGGGGGTGGGCGTGACCCTGCCCACCAGAAGAACAGCTGATAAAGACGCATCACACAAACATCTGATGAAGACCGCAGTCGTCGGTGGAAACATGTCAATGTAAATAAGAACTTACATGTCTGAAACAAAAGAATCTCATGAGTTATCTGAGAAGAGGACATAACGAACATTGTAAAGTAATAATAATGTTTTACATCTCCCCAAACTAGGATTCGGAGTTATACTCACACATTCATGTCATTAATGCCAAGCTTGCTGTGGAAATGTTTCCCAACATCACATCCAAACCACACAGCCTTGGAGACACAGAAATAGAGAATCTTTAACAGGAAGTGTTGCACATTCATGGCTGCAGGGGTCACCAAGCCTTTCACACCTCTCCTTCTTTGATAGAATCTGCTGCTGCCTTCTTCAGCAGCTGGATGGGCTGGTTGTTGTACAGAGTGCTGTTACCGTCCACCATATTCCCCAGAAACTCGACGCTGTACAGCTTCCCGTAGGGGTTCTGCGGCCGAGGGTCGTTCACGAGGCACACCTGAAGATTGAAAACAGCACAGGCTCAGAGACCAGGACGGCTTGATTCAAAGAAATCAGGTCTAATGCTCGTGCTGCAGACCTTGTCCTGCATGTTGTACAGGGGTTTGACGTGTTCCCTGTAGAACTGTCGGGGGGTGAGAGGTCCCATGCGGTGGAAGTTCTTTTCCTTGTCCCTGAATTCCCAGCAAATGGTCTCAGGAGGGCTGCCTAAGCAGACACTGACCACACGAAATACCTGAACAGACAGTTTTACCATAAACTCTTATCAGATCCTAAAAACACAATTTATAATGACAAGTGCTTTAAAAGTGAACCACTTAAACACATTTAATCACCACAAGTGTAGAAATGTGAGCAGAACCAAAAGTTCATCCAGGATTGCAGCTTTTGTTGCCCCTCTGAATCCATCCCAGCGTGCATCACCCCGTTGGTGCCTGAACCCGTCATTTTATTTTCTACTCCTCATTGAAACTCATGCACACACTCCCAACACACACACATGCACACTCACAACCACCCACACACACACACACACACACACACACACACACACACACACACACACCATCGTGTGCATCTCTGCAGTTAGAAGCTCTAAACGAGATCCTGTGGGATGGCTGGAGCGGTTTAGGAATCCAGCCTCTGATTTAGTCATCTCTGAAATTCCCACTTTAGTTTTTGTTGCTTCTCTCATCTTCTGTCAGGACCCAGCATGCGCTTCTCCTACCAGACACATGTAAGAAGGAATGGGAAGAGTAAAAAGCAGTGTAGACTGTCTCTGGTGGTAGGTATCAGATGAGCAAACAGACAATGGGGCACACAGCAGGTGTACACTCAGCCTAGAGCACACAATACGGTAAGCGTGGCTATATTCGTGGGAAAAGTGGCAACACATCACACTCATACGGTTTTTAATACCGATATATAAAAAAAGACATTTTAAACATCACATTTCCCCCTCCCCATCAATTAAATGTACTTTCTGTAAAGTTCAAGAGAATTATTCTTGGCCAGACTTATGATCTCCAGGGTGTCCTGCTTTCCCAACACACTGTTCCCAGCCAGGCAATGATTTCACTAACAGATGTGAATGCATCACTTCTCAAATTTTGGAGAAACAACTCCCACCTTCAACACAGCAATGACTAACAGCAACATTTACAAATACACATGTTCGCTGAGCCCACCAGGCTTTGAACCACCTCCATCCTGCAGCCAAGGTTCTCCATACTCCCAAATAATCGTTCTGGTAACGCTACCTTTGGTAACCTCTGCACCATCAGCACGATTTTCTTCAGAAGCTTATTCCAGGGTATCTGCAGGTTTAAGGGAGCCAAATTTAAGACTTTTTAAGACCTTTTTTAAGGCCACTTTGACCACATTTAAGCTATAATTTCCAGCCATTGCCTGGAACCGGTGCTAACCACGTCTCAAACGTGGGATTAGCCATCCAGTTACCATTAAACTTGCACTTCCCCATGGCGCGAGCTCCCACTAGCTTAACCAGCTAATGTGCTCATCTAAAAATAGTCCCCTTTCACAACCAACTGAACGTGTACGGTTCCGCTTACGCCAACGTCATACACAAAAAAGCTGAACACTAACTAGAAATTCCTGAAAATTTTATAGAAATAAAATAATCTTGTTTATTGGGTCTTTGGTCATTTAAGACCTTTGGAAACCGTATTTAAGGATTATTTGTCATTTTTAAGGATTTTTAAGACCTTAAATTTGGAAAAGCAAATTTAAGACTTTTTAAGACTTTTTAAGGACCCGCGGATACCCTGTATTCAGAGGTGTCTAAAAAGTGCTGGTCGAACATGAGTCATGGGTCACGTTGACCATAATCATGCCAATCTGAAAATGCTGAAAGAACATCAAGATTCATGTACGTTGATTTAAAAAATGGGTTGAAATGACTTCTCCCTTTACTGACCAGAGCAAAAGGGCTTGGAGTTTAACATGTGACTGGCCCCAGTAGTGCCATTTGATTTTTTTCCTAGAGGTGACCCATCGCCCTCCAGACTGCCCAGGAGGGCGTGTTAGCAGGGCTAGGGCTGCCAGCTTCAACATCATGATTTTCAGCCGTCACAGTCAGCCCAACCCTGAAAACTGGAGCACTTTGCCATGCGGGAAGACGTCAGTGGCAGAGCTGCACAGAAGGGGCCTGCGGCATCAGGGCAAGGCCCGCATGGTGAGCCCCGAGACTCACCTCTGAACCGTGTCGCGGGTCACGGTGAGTGAAAAAAGTTGACCTGTTGAGGAGAGTTTGCTCTTGTGGTGTGTAGCACAAACAGAAAACGGTGGGTTTACAACTCTCGTACACCAGATCGGGGCCTGCCCAGTTGGCGGGCATATATGATACACTCTTCAGTGAGTGGCTAATTGAGAATCACTTAAACAATCCAGCCTTAAAGGTCGAAGTCTATACAACTGGACCTGACTGTAGCAGGTTACAGGTGTGATCCAGGCGTCCGCTCTGACCGTGATGTTAAGCACAAGTCAGAACTATAGAATTCATTCATCATTTTACTCAGTTATATATTTTATCTGCAGTAGGCCATGCTTGGATTACTACCACCTATATCTGTTACTTAATCTCACAGAGAAGTGTAACTTCTCACAGTCTTGAGTACAAACCATCAGCTGTTACTCTGTGTTCTGTTTGCTCGCACCGAACTGGGCTAAAGGTCTTTTGTTCGCTCTGCTCCTTCTGCATGGAACAGGCTGCAGGAAAGCTGGAAGTTAACCAAGTTTATCTCCTTGACTACATTTAAAACCAGACTGGGAGCCCTTGAGACTGATTCCCTGTGTTGTAACTGCCTTCTGTAATTTTGTACATAACATGTCTGTGTAACTGAAACATCTGTAACTGTAACTTCTGCTGCCTCTAGGCCAGGACTCCCTTGAAAATAAGTATATAAGCTCTGTGGGAGCTTCCTGGTTAAATAATGAATAAATAAAAATAAGTAATAATAACAAATATATTCCTGTCTGCAGGGTTAGGGTTTAAGTCAAAGGAATTTTAATTAGGTTCCTAACATTTAGGAAGAAGAAACAACCTTTTTATACAGGGGAGATGTGCTCAAACATCCGTTTTCCTGTGAGGAAGTGAGCTGCAGCCTTTTGTACTCTCTGAAGCTGAGAGAAAAATCAACAAAAGGTTTCAAATCACCAGCCGTCTCTCATAGCAGCTTGTGTTAATGTAGACTAAAATTCGAGGTTGGAAAAGTCTAGGTATTGCAGTTTAGGAGCTGGACCAATGATCTAATGTGGTCTCAATGCAAAACGATGCTGAAATGTGTTTTCTTTTAAAGAAGACCTAGAATACAGTTAATCAGCAGTCTAAAACGGATCTTTGAGCCTCTATAATGCATATAAACTGTGTTTGGAGCTTAAAATGCGCCAGACCTGTTTCCTCCGCCCACTTCATGTGTGTGTGTGTGTGTGTGTGTGTGTGTGTGTGCATTAGGGGTTGTATCAACTAGTCAACTACTGCTCTGTAGTGACTTTTTATGCCTGTCATCGACTAGTCGCTGTCACGTGATAATGACCAACAAGATGACGTCCTCGGAAAAGACAGCAGGTGACGAACCCCTGCACGTTGGGAGGCATCGGTACTGACACCGGCCGTAAAACGGACATTTGACTGAATTGTGACCTTTACCCTCTTGCAGTTGAACCTTCCCCTCACCCCCACCCTAACATTAACCAGCTTGCGCATGCAAAGCTCTGATTGTTGACGCGCTCCAGACATCTGCGTCCTGAGCACGGCCACAGTAACATTATCAAATCAGGTGTCGCCACCTCAAAAACTAATTTAGCCGGCGATCGTTCATGTCGGCTCATTTCCTTTTATGTTTTCTGTCTTTTATTTGCGCCTGATGCTTTCCGCTGCTCTGGAGCAGAGTGCATCACCTGTTTTGTCCTCCGGTGATGCACCTCACTGGTGCGAGCAGCGAGCACTCCGCTGTTTTTGCGGTCGGTAGATCTTTTAGAACTGCAGTTCAAAGGTAACTCATGAGGTGAATATATATGAACCCAGGTAGCAGTTTTTCTTTAGGATTGAGAGGAGATGCAGGAAGATAATAAACAGGCAGGACAGAAAAATAGTCAAATAAAAACAAGTTAGTTTTTGTACCTGCTGGTAGCAACAAACAGACACCATTGAAGGTAATCAGAAGTGAGGAACAGAAAATGAAATAATTATTTTAATGTTTAGAGCAGCAGGAACTCTGAGAGGCTGCAGGCGCATCAGTGAGTTTGCGGCCGCTGCGCAGGGGGAGGGGGGAGAGGGCTGGAGCGGAGCAGTATAGATGCAGAAACTACTGTCGTTAAAATAAATGTGTTTAACTTTGAAAATGTGGGCGCAATTTTAATTGTGAAAAACTCCAGCGAACCAACCCGCTTCAGGTGTATGACGTCATCAACGACTAGTCAAAGTCGACTAGATTGTCATTACTTGACTGTCGACTTTAAAAAACATTAAGTCATGCAGCTCCTAGTGTGTGTGTGTGTGTGTGTGTTTCCAGAACTATGTAGCATACTGTAAGGGAGACAGACATACTATGTATATCCAGTATTGCACAAGTACTGAACACATACTGAGTGGTATTGCGCACCAGGATAATGCCAGTACCAGTTAAACTGAGGAGTTCCACCCTCTTACTGCAGAGGGGATGAATGACCTACGGTAGCGTTCTGTTTTACTTCTGGGACGTCTCAGTCTGCCTCTGAAGGAGCTGTCCATGGTCTCCACAGTGAAATGCAGTGGGTGGGAGGATTTTTTAAGATTCACGAGCATCTTCCTTTCACACGTCTCAAGTGGGCAGCTCAGAACCGAGCTAGCTTTGTGAACTAGCTTGTTCAGTCTTCCTGTCTGGGTCAGATCTGCCTGCACCCCAACAGACCACAGCAGAGTGGATAACAGAGTGATAAAAGGATTTTAGCAGCTGGGAATTTACTCCAAAAGACTTCAGCCTCCTTTCCTTGAAGAGTGACTAGTGAGGTCTGCAACTGAACTGTCCTGGTTTATAGTCTGGATTTTAACAGTATATGCTGGAACCTGACTGGTGAGTGCTGGATGTTCTCTTTCAACAAGGCTGTTGCTAGCTGAAGCTAACGACTAGCTGGTTCTAACAGAGGCCCGGTTTACCGTGGCTCTGCGGTAGCGTTCCTGAGGTGGGTTGGAACATGTAGATGTAGCAGGAGTGGTTTCCTTGTGGCGTGAGTAGGAGAGCTGGCATTTTCTCTTGCCTTTTTCAACGTTCCTAATTTACATACAAAGTAGGTCAGACATGGTTGGCTTTTAGGCATGCTACGCTTGACCACCTGAGCGGTCTTTACTCAACAAGGAAAATGTTGGCTTAGATTCAAGGTCCTCTTTAAGTTTTACAAGTCAAATAAAGGTTTCACAAAACACATTTTTCTTTGAGGATTCTTTATTAGTTTAAAATATTATAATCCAGGTTTGAAGAGGCGTTGTAGTTTTGTAATTAAAGAAGCTCAGGGAGTGGAAAAATAACAGTTGGAATTGTCTTTCTGACTCGGAGTCTAGAAAAGGAAACAAACTTCGGCTTCATCTTGTAGCCCGTTTTCTTTATTGTTTGTAATATTTTAATATCTTGTTTTTCACATAAATAAAGTAACAGGCTATATCGGCACATGCTTTTGACTTCAACAGCAACTACTTTTTTTCCCCAATAATTAATCAGATATACCAGGCAAAACAAATACATAATACATAAACAGTGGGTCAAAACAGCACAACATTAGAAGTAAAAAACTCTTGTGCTTTGGCCCCTAAGGATAAATTCATGAAGGATCTTGTTTTCTTTTCTTCAATCCTTTTTTTATCCTTCGTTCCTTTTCATCCTCTCCAGTAATAATAATTTTTTTACAGCAATCCTGATTCCAGTTGTTATTCCGAATAAACGAGAAAATCTTTACAGGAAAAATTGAAACCGGCTGTTTTCCTGAATTAACAAGATTATTTTTACAGAAAAAAATTAAGCCTCTTAATATCTGCAGCACCCTCTGCTGATGATCAGTAATTGTAGGCAGACAGGACACAGAGCTGGATGGTGGTTCTCAGTCATGGAAGGACAGTAGATTTGGTTTTGTGATCTTTACAAGGAGAGAGATTTCCAGAGATCTGCAGAAAACAAGAATGTGCGTTTCAAGAAAAGAAAAAGGAGAGCCATGGCTACCAGGTATTTATTTATGCAGCCAAATAAGCTGATGTGTGTGTGAGGAAGCACCTGCTCTCATAGCCAGACAACAGGAGGTGTCAGCTGCCCCGCAGTGGTGATCAGCCAGGCTAATGACGAGATGCAGCAAGAAAACAAATCCAGGACTATAATTATTATAATAGCACTCTCAGTTTTCACTGAAATGTAAAGTGCATTACAATAAAATATATAATAATAATAATCTGTGGTGTGACTCACCTTATGTGCACTTATTGAACCTTGACGTGTGCCTGCCTCGTGGTGTAGCGTCCGTATTTTGCTGAGTGTCTTACAATAATGCAGGTTATTAGTAAATTCAAATCTGATCGCGAAGAACAAAATATTTAATGTAAAAGTTATTTACCAGGTAGGCTGCAACAACAAATCGGTAAAATTCAATGAATAAATGCGTTGGTCAAGTCATTTGTTCATCGATTCGTTGTGTTGTGCAACTTTTTTCGTGTTGCGTAACCTTTATTTACCAGTCAATGTTTATGTTTATCTTTATTTATTTGGCAGACGCTTTTATCCAAAGCGACTTACAATTTATAACCTATAGGGCATGTTGTGATCTGTGGGGGGAAACCGGAGTACCCGGAGGAAACCCACGCATGCATGGGGAGAACACGCAACTCCACGCAGAAAGACCGCAGCTGAGTTTCGAACCTGCAACCTTCGTGCTGCGAGGCAACAGTGCTAACCACTGCACCACCATGCAGTTTTTTTCCCCCTTTTATTGAACAAGATTAGTTGCTTGTTATTGTGTAAGGAAGATGCTTTTTACTGGCACACAATGTTCTAATCTAGGTGCTGTGGAGGAAAACTGAGAAACCAGGAAATAAGACACAAAGGCAGAAACGGTCCAAAGTTTGGGCAGATTAGCTAATGCTAGCGGGTAGCAGGCTCACAATCAGGGTTCCGAAAAAACACAAAGGTCTGTTGGGCAACACACACACACACACACACACACACACACACACACACACACCTTTCTAAACAATCATCAGCCTTCATGTCACCTCTGCCAGCACCCAATCATCACATCTGGCAAAGTAAGTACAGCTGGTGTAACTGAAAGGTTGAGGTATCATGTGAGCAGGATCAAACACACCTGTCGTCATGGTGACAGCTGCACGAGTGACAGAACAAAAGAAAAAAATGACCAGGGTGATAAAGAAGTGCTGAAATAATAGAAACAATGCAGACTGATTTGTATTTTCAATGTCTGCACTTGTGCTTCTTACTTTAATGCAAACAGCCAAAAACATCAGTACAGATGTAAACAACATAGGCAGATGTCAAAGAGCTAGCTGTAGCTCACCCGCTAGACTTCATTCAGGACAATTTTTTAACAATTATAATGAATAACGTGTAAAGTACCCAGCTCTCCCCAGTACGTATTTTGTCTCCGCCAGGAGACAAAGAGTTGGCATGTCTTGTTCTAAATAATAAATAAATAATAAAGTAAGGTACTGCCCGCTATAGGTATATGTATATATATATATATATATATATGTGTGTGTGTGTGTGTGTGTGTGTGTAGGTACATGACGCCTGAAGCTACAGGAATCACACATGCACAAAATAACACAAAAGATAAATACTTCCTTCTGATTAGTGAATGATGCATTTTATGAAACTCTTCCTCCTTCAATCAAACATGGCAGCCGAAACTCCACGGACTTAGACATTCTTCTGATGCATCTGAAATTTCTCCCAATTCCTCCTCTGAAATAAATTCCTAACAAACGTCTAACGGCCGGAGTGTAAGCAAATGACACAATACAAACAGTTTGGGAAAAACGAGTGAGGCCTTGATTAAACTTCCATGTTTTGTAAACATTCCACACATGTGGTCACTGTCAAAGGCCAACAACTGCGAAGAAAGCGGAGAAATGTCAGCGAAAAAGCCAGAACTGACAAGTCCAGTGAGCTCAAGCGCTGACGCACATGCAGAACCCACCAGCATGTAACAACACACCAATGGGGCTGACGGTCGGCGGACTAGAGCCTCTGCGTTCCAGGAAGAACTTCTCACTTTGAGTTGATGGTCGTTTGAGTTAGTTTCGGGTTCGGGATCGCTGTGTGCTCCGAGCCAAGATCAGAGCCACGCATGCTGTGACCGAGTCCATCACGTAATGAAGCACAGAGCAGCAACACTAGTGGCGTGAGGGACCGCATGTGTGTATTTCTTCATGTGAAACATATGTACAGTTTAAAGTGATTCATCCATAATTCCTGTGTGTTTACTGGATGTACAGCAGTTATGAGCTATTATTCACCAATCCTCTCTGATTTCTATGAGGACACACAGCCGCAGTTTGCCCATGTAGCCGCAGGTGTTGTTAACTTGATGCCAATACATTTTATGAACTTTGACTAGTTCCAGAGCCCCTGACCTGCTGTGTGTTTGATGAAGACCAGGGCACCATCACAGCCACCACATGGCTCACTTGGACAGAATTACATCCACAGACAGCAAATTAGGGCTGACCCCACACTTTGATCCAGAGCAACAACATGTGAACATGGAGAGTAAACGTTAGCTTCCCCACATGCTCACAGAGCACGCCGTTTAGAACTGGAGGGCTTGTGTTTTACGGTCAGTGAAAGTCACCAGTATGTTTGCACATCTAATCAACAAACGTGGCTCGGAATTATTTTACTGGAAAAAAAATACACAACGTGATCCTGTTCTATGACAAATGACTCGCACTTTTATAGTGCTGCTTTCTAGAGTCAGAGGACCCTAACGTGCTTTACACTACAGTGTATCACACACACACACACACACATATATGTATGTATATAAATATATATATATATATGTATATAAATGTACGCACACACACACACACACACACACACACAGGTGTTTGCTGCTGATGACTGATGGTCAAACATTTCTATGTAGTTCATTATGAGTGCTGCAGTCTACGTGATCTAGGAACACATCACCTCAGTTTAGGCAAAAAAACATGTTTTTCTTTTTCAATAAAGAAAAACAAAAATAAAAGACTTGCATCATAATTAGCGTGCTCCTTTCTCACCACAACTTCTAAACCTCACAACCCTAAGTTTAGAACAGAAGGAGCCTCTTGGATGAGAAGCAAGTTCAGTCGTTTTAAAAACTCTCAAGATGATCATGTCCAGGACAACTGAGCATCTGCACTAATGGGCCATTCCCATCTGTACCTGGCCGGCCCGGCCCGGATAGTATGGGTTGTTTACCTATCTGGGTGGCCTGGTATTTTTCCGGGCGCACCAAGGCTCGTTCTCAGCCCTCTTCTCGAGGGGGTCTGCTTCAGGCCGACCAGGCCCAACACGCCAACTCTCCACCGATTGGGCAAGTGACGCGTTACCCTCCCCTTAAATCAAATCTTCTGATTGGCCTTGCGGTGTTTACATTTAGTATGTGTAGTGATGTCACAGAATCGCACCAAACTCAGTCTTCAGCAACGTCTTTTTTGCTTGTGTTCCTGAGCATCGACATGTCTTCTCCCTGCTCACAGACCTGAGCTTCGAACCCCTGGAGCAATGAGGAGGTTAAAATCTTCCTCTCTTTGCTCGCCGGCGACAGAATCCAGCACGAACTGGATGGTTCAGTGCGGAATGAAAAGATTTTTCAGGGGCTTGCACGAGCAATGTCCACCCACGGCTACAAACACACCTCCAAACAGTGCTGTGAAAAACAAAAATAACTCAAAGCTGAGTACAGGTCCGTCAAGGACCACAACAGCAGGAGTGGGGCAGACCGGCGGCACTGGAAATGGTTTGCCGACATGGATGCCATTTATGGTGAGAGGCCTGTGAGTAATGGCCAGGAGAGGGGCGTGGACACAGCCACTCCAGTTTACACAATGGTGAGTGAGCACTTATCATAATTAATAATATGACCTCTCGTTTGTGCTACACTGTACCATAGTGCGGACAAAATGCTGTGCTAGCTTTGCGTAGCTCTGATATGCGCACAAAAGGCTAGTTGTGGTATGCCTACTAGCGGCCTAGCTTGTCCATTAACGTCTTCGGTTAGTTATTTAACCCATTTTGTGCTCGTGCATATCAAGTTACTTTTTTTTTCTCTTTATAAAAGAGATGACTGTGGAACTGTGCGCCAATGAGAGCCAGGACGTGCCCAACACCGGGGACATGAACGCTGGGCCCTCATCTGGCGACAGCGGCCGTAGCTGCAGCCCAAGCGTCTCAGCGCCATCGGTGGACAACAGACCACGCTACGGCGAGTTCACTTGCAACAACGACATCAAAATATGACAAGCACGTGTAATTCCATATACATCTGTTTGGCGTTAATTCAGGAAAAAGGAGGCGGGGGAGCACCATCGTATCACTGTTGTTGGAGACGCTGGTGGAGAGTGACGCGGGTTTCCTTGAGGCTGCGAGGAAGATGAACTGTAATGGAGCAGCACATTGAATCAGAGATGGAAGACAGACGTCTGGAGAGGGATGAGAGACGAGAGGAGAGGATATCACAACGGGAATTCAACCACGCTTTCTTGGATGTGCTGCGTAGTTTGGTGTCTGCGGTAGAAAAATCTACTAAATAAATGACCTGAATGTTTTTATATAGAGGTGCAATAAAGTGTTTGACAATGCAACGTGTAATCCATCACTGTGTCCATTTCACAGAGTGTGAAGTGGAAGGGCCCAATTATAGTTTCAATGTAAAAATATTTGTGCTAAAATAGCACACACCAGCCTTGGATATTTGCTTTATTCAACTTTGAGATTTATATAGGAATAAATACCAGACAGGTGTCAGTGTAGACAAGATTAGGTTATATGTCAGCAGGAGTGTAGAGAAGGATCAGAAGCTCAAATGTGCACTCCTCACTTGGCTAATAAGAACTTTTGTCAGTCAGGCAGTGTAAACGAGTCCAAATATTTACCTGCACTTGCCTTAATAACGACTTGAGACATATGGCTAAGCCTTGGATGTGCATAAAAATTGCTTAAGTCAGCTTTATCTAGCTGATCTGCATTAATTTGGACATGATGTCCATATAATTTATTTTGGATTTAAGAGGGTTTTTTTATTCTTTTTGTCAGCAGGCGTGTTTAGAAGTATCAGAAGCTCATGTGTACAGTACACACTTGACTTAATACAAACTCATGAAATATATTTGGTCATGTTTACAATTTTTAGGTGGTGGTGCATAAAAGAAGTTCAAAGGTCAAACATTTGCGGAGTGGATAAAACTTTATTTGGGCAAAACATACAGTAGGATGTAATCCAATGACTACTGCCCCACAAGGTGTATCATAAAAGCATCCCGCTTTGCTTTCCCTCCCACATCTGTGTTTTGTGGCGGTGGTGGTGCAGCCACAGGTTCAGGGTATTCTGTCTCAGTTGTCTACACATTGTTATAATTCTCCCCATGGCTCTCACACAGATTATGCAGGGCACAGCAGGTCAGAATCATGGAACGCACCAGACTGACGTCACAGTCATTCCTTTTAAGTAGGCAGCGCCGCCTTCCCTTCAGCCTACCAAAGGCATTCTCAACCACCACACGTGCCCGGCTGAACTTCTTGTTAAAAAGAAGTTGCTGCTCTGTCAGTCGCCCAGTGTCTGTGAAGGTTTTCAGAAGCCAGTCTTGCAGCAGGTAAGCAGAGTCATCCAGGATGCAGTATCCAAAATCAATGTCAGCAATTTGGATGGAATGGTCAGGGAAGAGATTTCCACGGCTTGCCAAATCCCAGATGGAGGAAAGTCTCAGGACCCTCGCATCGGTCACGCTCCCTGGAAGCCCTGCAAAAACGTTCCAAAACAGCCCCTTTCCATCAACCACAGCTTGCAAGATGAGCGAGTGCCACCCTTTCCGGTTGAAATAGTCTGTGTGAAAGGTTCTGGTTGCTATGATGGGGATGAGCCATCAATAGCACCCACACACTGTGGCAACCCCCACCTGCTCTCAAAATAGGACGCTATCTCCCAAAATTTACCCTCATTGGGTAAATGAGTCAGTTCTGGCAACAGCAATGCTTCTGCAGCAGCACAAAAGTCCTTCACACACTTGGCAACAGTTGAGATGCCAACACCAAACAGAACACTGATGGGTCTGTAATCTGAACCTGTAGCAAATTTCCACAAAGCAATAGCCACAATCTTCCTTAGAGGCACACACTCACGGAAGAAAGTGTCTTTTCACTGCAATGCTGGCCGCAGTTTGTTGCACAGGAAAATGAACGTCTCCTCGGACATTCTGAAGTGCTTCAACCACTGTGCTTCCGTGTAACAAGGCACATAATTATCCCAACAGTCAGAGGATCGGTTGAGTGACCAGATCTGCCGCTGGAGCCTTCCAAAATAGCCATCTAAAACAAATGAAACGTATTTTATTAACTTGAAGTGTATTAAACCCGCACGTCAGAATTAGAATTTTAGCAATTACCAGGATGCGTCGTCTGCGTTGTCGTAATCGCAGCAATGTGTTGTACTGCTTCAGAATGGCTTCCTGCATGTCTCGGCGACGCTTTGCAGATTTACTCCTTCTCTCATCCCTCCTGAGCTGGCAAAGTTGACGCCTTTCGGCCTGTCTAGCGCGGAGTCTGGCCCCCAAAACGAGCCACAAGCGCAGAACCATGAAAAATAACACCACGAAGTTCTCCGTTGTTTACAACACTACACAGGTATCAATCAACACAGGGCGGCTCAAATGGTCGCTGATATACGACATCACCGACACCTTCGTGCCAATTTCTCCTGCCGAATTCTGGAGACCGCCCGCATGCTCAGCCATGTCCGCATTCCAGAGCAGGGACGTGAGGAAGGTGAGGAATCACTCGGGCTGGTACAAGTAGGAATTTGGCATAACATGCTGCAGCACAAAGCATCACACTTCATCATCAGGGACCTGCTAGGGAATGAGAAGATCACCAATGTATGAAGGTGCTTGTCCATGTAAGGCCCTGTAATGTCCAGCAATGGTCAGTTTTTAGGTACAGTTTGACCCTTCAACATCTGGTCACGAGACTGCATGTGCGAGAACATTAAAACTGGATCACTCTGATAATTTAGCAGATCAGCTCAGTTCTTGAGAAAGCTTCAGACCGGCCATCTGAATCAAAACCTCTCTAACCCATCAAAGCATTTGACACGTCGTCAAAATCTTTTTGCACCTGCAAAGCTGATATAGCAAACAGTTCCTGCAGAAGAAGCCGAAGCGGTCCCTGCGCTCCACTGGCAGCCATCTCCTCATCATACCAAAAGTCAGGGCACACTCCCAAGGCGAGGCATCATTCCAGTTTTAAGGCCCTCACCTCTGGAACAGTCTGCCAGAGGACCTCAGGGCCGTAGAGAGTGTTCTTGTTCTTAAGGCCAGGCTCAAGACTCACCTTTTTAGTATAGCTTTTAAATGATTTTGATGTATTTTAGTCTGTTTTACCATATTTTATATATTTTATCAGTGTTTTATTACTTACTCTTTTACTTAAATGACACATATTTTCTTATCTATTAATTTTAACTTGTAATAATTATTAGTTTTAACCAGTATTAATAATATGTTGTACAATATTTTGATATATTTAATTAAATGTTTCTACTTGGTTATCTTTTATCAGTGTGTTTTATTTATCAGGTGTTTATGCTTAATTTGATTCTTAACTTGTTATCTTAGTCTCATTAGTAAA
Organism: Nothobranchius furzeri; assembly: GCF_043380555.1. Classification (NCBI taxonomy): domain Eukaryota; kingdom Metazoa; phylum Chordata; class Actinopteri; order Cyprinodontiformes; family Nothobranchiidae; genus Nothobranchius; species Nothobranchius furzeri. The sequence continues at coordinate 66,852,500 of NC_091753.1, read as the reverse complement.
CCAGTGATTCCTCTGTGGGGCTGGCTGCCCCGGGGGCAGCGGTTGGCTGTGGCTGCTGGGGTGCTTCTCGTGCCTCCTCTTGCCCAGGCTACTGCTGCCAATCCTGCTGCTCCCGGTGCAGTTGGCTCCTTTGATGGTGTTTCCATCTTCTTTGTGCTTACTACACCTGCACTCAGCCAGCTGCCCTTTCTCTTTTACTGCTTGGGATGGGATTGAGGGTGGGAGGAGGGAGATACAAAGGGGATCTCGTATGTGAATCTGTGTGGGAGGAGTGGGAAACCGACTGCTGTCTGGTTGTTTTTAATATTATAAAGCGCTTTGAGCTGCATCTGTATGAAAAGTGCTTCATAAATAAATTTGATTGATTGAGTGATTGATTGATTGATTGAACAGTGTCAAAGGCTGCAGTCAGGTCCAGCAGGACCAGAACAGAACAGTCCCCTGCATCACTGTGAGTCAGAAGGTCATTAGAGACCCTAAGAAGAGCTGTTTCAGTAGAATGAGCTCTACGAAAACCTGACTGGAAGCTATCATAGATGTTATGTTCATCAAGAGCAGCTGTGAGTTGTTTAGCCAAGGGTTTCCCCCAGCGCTTTATAAGCCTGGGGGCCCACCAGGCTAAGCGTCATGCCCCACCCCCTTTCCCGACCCTACCGTGTCAGTTAACATGAACGGCGCAACGAAACTAGAGCCCTCCATCAGCTGATACTGGTGAGAAACAGCAGTGGAACGTGCGCAACCCCCCGCCCCCGCTCTCACGGAGGAGCACTGCGGGACGGAAGCGCGATGAGGGTAAGATGTGGAGGGGGCATGCAGAGGTCTTCATAGAGTTAACTAGTTTGGTTAACTCAGGCACAGAAACAGGAGCAAAACTATCTAGGATGATGGGCCTGGTTGGAGTCGGGAGAGGCGGCGATAAGGCTGAAGGAGAGATGCTAGATCTAACCTTATTGACTTTGTCCACAAAGAAAGACAGAAAGTTCTCACAGTCTGTAACCGAGTGGATGGAGGCTGTAGGAGAGGCAGGAGAGACGATGCTGCTGATGGTGTTAAACAGCACCTTGGGGTTCCCTTTGCTCTGGGACACCAGGTTGGAGACATAGGCAACCCTCATGTCTCTGACTGCAGAGTTAAAGGATGTCAGAAGATCCTTTAGGTGCAGCAGATGGACGTGGAGATGGGTTTTCTTAGGTATCAGGTAAGTCATGATTATGAGATATAATAATAATAATCATCACAATTATGAATGCTCATATTCGCTAAAATAAATAGAATAAAAAAAAACATCCACAGCCTTTGGTCACCCACTGCTCCTCTTCTGTCAGGCAAAGTTTCAGATTCATTGGGTTAGACCAGGGGTATTCAATTCCGCTCCTGCAAGTCCGGTATCCAGCGCGATTTAGTGCTTTCTCTGATTCAACACACTTGATTCTGCAGCAACTGTTAATCGCCTGCTGGTTGACATCAGTTGAGTTGAAACAGAGTTAAAACTAAAACGTGCTGGATACGGACCACCATGCCCCTGGGTTAGATGCTGGGAGGAGGTAACAAAAATATGTTTTACATATTATGCAATTTTCTTCTAATTTGCATAATGTGTAAAGCTTTTTTCAAAATATTCACCTAAATTTCAATGACTCAAAGAATTTACAGAGTAATGCCATTTGCTTCTTAGACGAGGAGAAAATTGCCCTGAATACTTTTTAAAACAACAGCGCCACCTAATGGATGAAAACAAAGATTTTCAGGTTGTAGATGACATTATTACACAAATCTGTAAATTTCTGGATAGGATTAGGGATGCTCCGATCGGGTGTTTTGCTGCCGATCACCGATACAGATCACATGGATTGGCCAAAAATCTTCTATGAAGTTATAATGAGTGCTATAGGATCTGGGAATAAAGGAACGATAACATCACCTAAAATGGCCTGTAATAATTTAGACAAAACAATGTTTTTTTAAAGAGAGAAAAAAAAAGACGTGCTGCACAAGTGTGTTTCATTTTTGACCACAACGTCTAAGCCTCCTGCTCACAACCTGAGGTTTGGAGCTGAAAATGTCTCATGGATTAGAGGCAATAACCAGAAAAGTCCAGATGTTTTCAATTAAATCTCTTAATACGATCATGTCTAGGATGACTGAGAATCTACACCTACATGCTGCAGCACGAAGCATCACAATGATTCAGTCAAAAGGAAAATGGAAACACTTAAATGTAACATCTAACAAATTTCAAACATTAAAAGCTCTAAACACTCTAAATAATGCAGGAAAGAAAAGCAAATCTCACAAATTTGTGTGTTGTGAGATTTATTATCATTAATGTTATAATCAATGTTATTTTATTGTAACAGTTTTTTTGTTTTGTTTTTTACCGTGTCCTGTCTGGCTGTGAAGCAAGCAGAATTGATGTCTGAATGCTGGTGACAAGCCTTATAGATTTATTCTCAGGTGGAGCATCAAAGCGTTTGCTTTTAATGTCACGCCTGATACTTAAAACGTTATTGTTATTGTTGTTGAATGCTTTGTAATTCCGACCAGACACGGAGAAAGAGGTGAAAGAGAAAGGAAGAGAAAAGGTGGAGAGAGAGGAGGGGGGGGGGGGGGGGTCCACAAAAATAAACAATGAACAAGAGTCTGCTTCTAGACCTGCAGAAAAAGACAAAAAAAAAATGGACACAAAAAAGGGACACAACAACAATACAACAAGATCTACCTATCACTGCGTCAACTTGATGAGAAAAAAAACAAATAAAAAAACAATATTTATATATATAATCAACATTGCTTAACTGAAGAATCACGATAATAAATCACAGTGCATTAAGTGCCCCCCATAGTCTTAAGACCTGTGTTAAACGTGCCCAAGCCCATACTTTTGAGAGCACCATGTGAGCACCTGTGTGTGTACACGCGCTTGTTTATGTAAGGTTTCTCTATAGGAGCGTCCAATAGAGAGTGTGAGGGACCACAGATCCGCCCCCAAAGATGCGCAGGAGACGGGGGGAGCTCCAAGTCCCAGAGATCCAGGCGCTGCCCCAGAACGCAGGAACCCCAAGGAGACTGCAACCAGGAAGGCCCCCGCCCCCCTCGAGAGGCACAGAGGATCGCCCCCGGGGGGCCACAACCAGCAGCCGGCAGAGTCCCTAGAGACATCAGCGGCAAGCCCACAGGCCCGCCCGCAGCCTCCCACCCCCTAGCCGGCCGAGCCCGGGACCCAGCGACCCGGGACCCAGCGACCCGGGACCCAGGGGCGACCACCCCCGCCGGGGACCCAGCAGAGCCCAGGGACCCAGACCCCACCAGGCAGCCACCGGGATCTATCAGGCAGATGCCAAAATCTTAAACCCCCAGACCCGGTTGCCACGAACACTCAGGCAGACCAAGGCACAACCCCTCACACCAGGTGTGGCAGGGGGAGGGGGGACGAAGATCTATATCATCAAGAGAAGTTCCAGGAGAGGGGAGAACCCAAAGGCCCCACCTGACATATACAGTCATACACAAACAGTCACACGCTCCCTCCCTCATGTTCACACATGCACATACAACCCAAGACTTACAAAAATGCATGCCGGACACCCACTCATGCTCCCCATACACACCCTATTCACTCTGGTCCCGGTACTGCTGCACATTGGGTACAACCATCACTGGTAACCAGAGTTTGACCCTTTCTGCTGGGGTGCTGATGAGCAGGCTCCCCCGCCCAACGCTGAGCACAGCAACCCACCACCCCAGACCCCAACCGGACGGCCAGATCTCCCTCCTAGCCTCCAGCCCCAGGAAGCCAAGCAACAACAGATGTGGCTAAGACCCCTAGTCTCCCTCCGCCTGCTCCAATATAGTGTTGTGTGATCATGAGGTGTATTGCATGGCTGTGGTGAGTGGGCAGTGCGTGCATCATCCGGCATATGCCAGCTCATGCCACCGCACCACCCCACTTACACCCTCAGCCATCAGTGTCTAAGTGTGGTTTAAAATTGGAAGTGGGCACCGGCACTCGGGAGGAGGCTGAGATATCCCCCTGCAAAATGCCGTTGAATGTGCTCACTCCCAAGGCCCTAAGTGTGTGTTTGCGTGGAATGTCTTCGGTGGAAGTGTATAAGGTGCAAATAAAATTGGGGGGCAGGTTGCCACAGGAATGCGGAAATGGGGTCCATACCCGCACTCCCTGACTTGCCCACCCCCCAAGGTCCTATGTGTATGTTTGTGTGATGATGTGAGGGAGCAGGAGGAGAGAAATATGCGGGGATGGGGAGGAATGGCTGGTTGGGCTTAGCCCTCCAGGGAGCCAGCTCCCCTACTGGCCCCAATAGGCACCTCTGTTGTCAAACTGCCACCCAGGGCATGGAGACCCCAGCCCATCCTGCCAGGGCCCAAAGCAGCAGCATTACAGAGCCTCACGGAGTCCAAGGGCACCAACCCAGCCCCATCCCAGCAGAATATCTATGCCCACCCCTGCATTTGCACAACTTCCAGAATATATAAGACATGGGACATCCAGGTAAGGATGGGCCTTCCCTCTCTTGGACCTCCCCCTCCCCTGTGATGGAACGGCAGAGGAGCCAAGGTCTACCTGAGGCCCCCGAACCCGGGCCAGGCACTGCTGTGTGTCCCTGCCTTCTTCCCGGCAGCATACATGTCAGGACCCGACCCCCAAGGCCCCGCCCAGATCCCCACACGGGGCCGGCCACCCCCAAGCCCCCAGGCCACCACCCAGACCCGCCCAGGGGAATTGCAGCCACCAGGCAGTGACCCATGGCCGCCGCCAAGAACCCCAAGGGGCCCCACTCACAACCGCCAGCAGTCCACCCCCCGAGGCAACCCAAGCACCTCCAGAGGGGGGCAACGGCCCCCCAGTCCCAGACACCCCCAGTGAACCCACCTCCAGGGAACATCCGGATACTCCAAACTCAGACCCCACACCACCCCACCCACACCATCCCGCAGGACAACATCAACGGCCCCCCACCCTTGCTATGTGATGGAACCGATCAAAGGAGCCCAGAGAGATTCATCTGAAGTGGAAGCAGAGGCTATATCAAGTGCAATATGATCTAACAAAAGATTTCTATACTGGTTAATGCAGAGAGTTTCTCTATTTTTCCAATTCAAGAGGATAGTTTTCTTAGCGATGCATATGGCAGTCAGAACCACGTGAACCAAAGATGTTGCAATCGGGACATCGTCCAGGTTTCCCAGTAAACAAAGAGAGGGGAAAGTTGGGATATGACATTTCAGACATTTTGACAGATCCTCACATACTCTACCCCAAAATTCCTGGACAGGTGGGCAGGACCACAGTGCATGAATGTAATTGTCAGGAATGTTGTTTGTGCAGTGTGCACAGGTGTCAGACGACACAACCCCCATCTTGAACATCCGATGACCTGTATAGTGTACTCTGTGTAGAATTCTGTACTGAATTAATTATAAATTGGGGTGTCTGATCATTTTAAAAGTTTTTAAACAAGTTTGGGACCAGAAGCCATGGTCAAAGCTAACTGATAGATCCACCTCCCATTTTTCAATAGGGATTGCAATTTTATCGTCTATTTTGGACAGTGTCTTATAAACTTTAGACAGTAGTTTGGGGGGTTTGAGATTATAAAAGTCTAATACCCTTGGTGGTGTTTGTAATTCTATTTTATTGAGCTTAAATTTTTGTTTGACTACAGATTTAATTTAGTGATATTCTAAAAAGCTATTGTTATCCATTCCAAATTGGGAGACTATTTGATTAAATGGGATGAAGTCCAATCCTTCATATATGTGTTCCAGCTATAGGATTCCTTTATTTTTCCAGTCCGGAAGGTTCATCATTTTGTTGTTTTGCAAAATGTCAGGATTGTTCCAGATAGGTGTGCGTCTGCATGGTACTAGTGAAGACTCTGTCATTTTAAGATACTCCCACCATGCTGTCAGAGAAGTGCTGATACTAATACTTTTGAAGCTTTCATGTTTTCTTATGCTTGAGCTAATAAATGGTAAGTCTGAAAGCTCTATCGTATTGCAAAGTGTCTGTTCTATATCTAACCAGGACTCATCTAATGGGTTATCTTGCAACCACCTTGGTATATATTGCAGCCTGTTGGCTAAGAAATAATAATAAAAGTTGGGTAAATCCAGTCCTCCTCTGTCTTTGGTCTTCTGAAGTGTTTTTAAGCTAATTCGTGGAGGTTTATCCTGCCAAAGGAATTTAGTAATTGAGGAGTCCAGAGATTTAAACCAGTCAGCTGGTGGTTTGTTTGGGATCATCGAGAATAAGTAATTTATTCTGGGTAAGACCATCATTTTAATTGTAGCAACAAGTTGCAAATAAGAACTTCCAGTTAACTCTATCAAAAGCCTTTTCTGCATCTAGAGATAATATACTAGTTTCTATGTTTCTACTGTAAGAGAAATCTATCAAATTAAGTAATCTACGTGAGTTTGTGGATGACTGTCTACCCTTAAAGAAACCAGTTTGGTCAGGGTGTATGAAGGGGGTTACCTTCTCTAATCTTTTTGCCAGGGCTTTACTAATTATTTTGAGATCAACATTAATAAGAGAAATTGGGCGATAGCTGGTTGGAAATGCAGGGTCTTTGCCTGGTTTTAACAAGAGACTAATATTGGCTGAATTCATGTTTGGCTGTAATTTGCCGCTCTCTTCGATTTCCCTCGCCATTCTGAAAAATGTTGGAGCCAGAATGATCCAGAATTCTTTGTAGAATTCTACTGGGAACCCGTCTGGACCTGGAGCTTTCCTATTAGTCATGGATTTAAGGGCTTCCTGGAGCTCCGCTGATGTTAGTGGCGAGTCCAGGACTGTAGCTTGGCTGTCTGATAATTTAGGAAGTGTTATCCTGTCAAGGAACTCATTGATCTCATTATCTGATGGGTTTATCTGTGGTGAGTACAAAGTTTGGTAAATGTCTCTGAAGGTGTTGTTTATTCTTTCAGGGTCATTAACTATATTCCCGGTTGAGTCTTTAACAGCAGATATGGTAGTTTTCTCTTTATTTATTTTTAATTGGCTAGCTAAGAGTTTACCTGATTTATTACTATGTTCGAAGTTTTCTATTCGTAGTCTTTGTGCTAAAAATTGTGTCTTTTTGTCAATAATTCCATGAAGTTCTAATTTAGCTTTACGTAATTTGCTCATTGACTCTTCTGTGGACGCCTCTAAAGACTTGATGATTTCTTCTAACTCCTGAATACTTTGTTTTCCGTTTTTTTCTTATGTGATGAGAAAGAGATTATTTTACCTCTCATCACTGCCTTTCCTGCCTCCCAGAGAATAGATGCTGATGTTCCAGGCAGGTCATTATGTTCTAAATATAAAGCCCACTCCTTTTAAAAAAATTCTAGCATGCGCTGACGGCCCGATCACCGGACACACGGCGGCGTCTTGAAGCAGATGGCAGCTTGTTAATCAACTTCCACAAACAATTAAGACAGATTTTCGCCTAATTTACTCACTGACAACGCAAAAAATTTAATAAATCTGGTAAATAAAACACACTCAATCTGGAGGTAAGTGGAGAAAATCTGGAAAATTTGCAAACATATATTGACGAGGTTTTTGAGTTTTTTGTCATGGGACCGAAGAAAGCAGCAGCAGCTGAGGCGGAAACGCCGTTGACCAAGAGGAGCCGTCCCCAGGACTCGCCCGAGGCCTCATCTCCCCACAAGGATGTCTTAGATTTACTACAGTCCATAGATGAACGGCTTCTGGGATTTGAGGGACGACTCCACCTGCTTGAGGTGCTTCACAAGGAGTTCCAGGACCTCCGAACATCTCTGGAGTTTAGCCAGGAGCAGGTGGAGCGACTCGCGGCTGAGAACACATCTCTGCGGGAATCGGTTTCCTCCTTAACTGCAGGATTAGATCGGATCTCCCAGGACAATAAAGCTCTAAAGGAGACGGTTCTGGATCTCCAATCATGCAGCATGAGAGATAACCTGGTGTTCGCAGGCCTCCCAGAGCAGACCGGAGGAGAAGCGGAGGATTGTGAACAAACCATCAAGAACTTTCTCCACACTCACATGAAGATACCGGAGGAAACGGTGAGGAACATCACCTTTCATCGGGTACATCGCCTTGGAGCCAGGAGAACAGACAGCAGAAGACCTCGTCCCATCGTGGCTAAATTTGAGCACTTTAAGCAGAAAGATCTTGTTAAAAGCCGCGGGAGAGAGCTAAAAGGTAAAGATTACAGCGTTAACGATCAGTTTCCTAAAGAAATTCTGGATCACCACCGAGTTCTCTTCCCGCTGCGCAAGAAGTTTATCCAAGATGGGAAGCGGGCTGTGATCTCCGTGGATAAACTGTTTGTTGACGGTAAGATCTACAAAGAATGAGGAGTAACAGACTGGCTTTATTAGACACACTTCAGGTACAACTTTATTGTTATTAAAAGCACTCACTTGAACATGTCAGGATTTATAGCTGCTAGATCCGTTTAGAAATGTTCACCTATTCCCTCACCACCTCACAACCACAACACTTTTTCTTTTCTTTCTTTTTTTCTCTTTTAAACCTTTATAATTCCTTTCTTTCCCTTTTTTTAATCTGCTTCTGGATTTTTACATCTGCATGGCACAATTTTTTTTCTTCTCTTTCCACACTGCAGCACACAACTTGCGCGCGCGCGCACACACACACACACACACACACACACATACACACACTGACTCCATACGCAGTCACACACACACACAGACTCCATACGCAGTCTCACACACACACACACACACACACACACACACACACACACACACACACACAGACTCCATACGCAGTCACACACAGACACACACAGACACACACACACACACACACACACACACACACACACACACACACACACACACACACACACACACACACACACACGGAAATCCGCAGAGCACATGTTTTTCACATAAATCGGCCAATTTTGATCAGTGGCCGATCAATCGGAACATCCCTAGATAGGATTTTTTTTTCCAAGAGTAAAATGGCTAAAAAGGTTTGTTTCCAAACCAAAATATGGGAGGCACTCTGCAGCGCTCATGGTGATAACCTTGGCAGTCTGGCCCACTGTGTTACTCACAATGCATTAACCATCAAGTACCTCACCAACAGGCCACAGTACGCGAGGCTACACAACTGTACGTGTGAGGTGGTTGTGTGCAGCACTGGAGCTCCACAGGGTACCAGTGTTGTTTTTTAGTCTTGGTCAGTTTTTGTCTACTAAAATTCAAAAAGGTTTTAGTCAACAGATTTTTGTTGATGTGGAGCTCCAGTGGGCCTTGTTCCACTCTGCGATTGTTGAGGCGGCTGTTGCTAGCTGTGGTCGCAAGGTGGCCGGTGCCAGTCGTGGTGGCAACCCCCGTACCCGCTGGTGGACACCAGAGGTTCGGGGAGCCGTCAGGCTGAAGAAGGAGGCCTACAGGGCATGGCTGGTCTCTGGGTCTCCGGAGGCAGCAGACAGGTACCGGATAGCCAAGCAGTGTGCAGCAGTGGCAGTTGCAGAGGCAAAATCTCGGGCGTGGGAGGAGTTTGGTGAGGCCATGGAGAAAGACTATCGATCGGCTCCAAAGAGGTTCTGGCAAACTGTCTGGCGCCTCAGGAGAGGAAGACAGCAACTCGCTCACACTGTTTACAGTGGGGATGGGGAGATGATGACGTCAACTGAGGCTATAGTCGGACGGTGGAAGGAATACTTTGAGGAGCTCCTCAATCTCACCTATGCGCATTCCGAGGAGGAACAAGAGCTGGGCGACCTGGAGATGGACTGTCCAATCTCGGGGGCAGAAGTTGCTGAGGTAGTCAACCAACTACACAACGGCGGAGCCCCGGGGGCGGATGAGGTTCAACCTGGGTATCTCAAGGCTATCGATGTTGTAGGGCCGCCATGGTTGACACGTCTCTGCAACATTGCGTGGTCATCGGGGGCAGTTCCTGTGGAGTGGCAGACCGGAGTGGTGGTCCCCATCTTTAAGAAGGGGGGCCTGAGGGTGTGTTCCAACTATAGGGGGATCACACTCCTCAGCCTCCCTGGAAAGGTCTACTCCAAGGTACTGGAGAGGAGGGTCCGATCGATAGTTGAATCTCAGATTGAGGAGGAGCAATGTGGTTTTCGTCCTGGCCGTGGAACTGTGGACCAGCTCTATACCCTTGCAAGGGTGATGGAGGGGGCATGGGAGTTTGCCCGACCAATCCACGTGTTTTGTGGATTTGGAGAAGGCTTATGACCGTGTCCCCAGGGACGCTCCAGGAGTATGAGGTGGGTGGCTTTCTGTTAAGGGCCATTCAGTCCCTTTACCAGAGAAGCGTGAGTTTGGTCCGCATAGCCGGTAGTAAGTCGGACCTGTTCCCGGTGAGGGTTGGACTCCGCCAGGGCTGCCCTTTGTCACCGGTTCTGTTCATCACTTTTATGGACAGAATTTCTAGGCACAGCCGTGGTGTAGAGTGTGTCGAGTTTTGTGGCAGGAGAATCTCGTCTCTGCTTTTTGCGGATGATGTGGTCCTCCTAGCTTCATCCAGCTCTGACCTTCAGCTCTTGCTGGGTAGGTTCATGGCCGAGTGTGAAGCGGCTGGGATGAGGATCAGCACCTCCAAATCTGAGACCATGGTTCTCGACCAGAAAAGGGTGGCTTGCCAACTCATGGTCGGGGGAGAGGTCCTACCTCAAGTGGAGGAGTTTAAGTATCTCGGGGTCTTGTTCACGAGTGAGGGTAGGAGGGATCGGGAGATCGACAGGCGGATTGGTTCGGCGTCTGCAGTGATGCGGACGCTGAGCCGATCTGTCGTGGTGAAGAGGGAGCTGAGTCAGAAAGCCAGGCTCTCGATTTACCGGTCGATCTACGTCCCAATCCTCACCTATGGTCATGAGCTCTGGGTAATGACCGAAAGAACGAGATCGCGGATGCAAGCGGTTGAAATGAGTTTCCTCCGTAGGGTGGCCGGGCTCAGCCTTAGAGATAGGGTAAGGAGCTCGGACATTCGGGAGGGACTCTGAGTAGAACTGCTGCTCCTCCGGATTGAAAGGAGCCAGTTGAGGTGGTTTGGGCATCTGGTCAGGATGCCTCCTGGACACCTCCCTGGGGAGGTGTTTCGGGCATGTCCTGCAGGCAGGAGGCCCCCGGGTCGACCCAGGACACGTTGGAGAGGTTACATCTCCAATCTGGTCCGGGAACGACTTGGGGTCCTGCCGGAGGAGCTGGTGGAGAAGGCTGGGGAGAGGAAAGTCTGGAGCTCCCTAGTTGGGATGCTGCCCCCCCGAGGAAGACGACGACGACGATTTTTGTTGTTAATTTGACAAAACATTAAAGAAAGTATTATTCTGTAACAAAAGCATTTATAGGTCAGACGTGTGCTCTGAGCTACTGGAGTGAGTTCCATACCAACCTCATTTATTTTATGGCTCTGGGATAAAATCTCAGCTGGTCCAGATTTTGTAAAACAATAATCCAGACTGGTATCATTTTCAACTTCATTGATAAAAACAATAATGTATATAATGTATTCATGCAGATCTGTGCATCATTCTGTAGATTTCCACTAAACAAATGTATGATTTTCTTTCCTTAACAGAATTGACTCTTAGGGAGCATACAGTCTTCTACACAATCTTTATATAGAAATAAATAAATGTGTTTGTTTCATTTATTATTTCAGTTATCAGACCTCCATCTTGAATGTACATTGTGGGAAAGTCCGTCTACTTAAATGCAGTAATGTGTTTCCATAGCACTGCTGTGTTGTGAGTTTTCACAGAATTTAGATAAATAACCCATTTATGCTCATAAACATTTAGATGGGCTTACACTGTGATGCTGTTGGGTTGAAAAGCAGGAATGTGACCCATTATTAGGAACCAGGGAGGAGAGACAATAATCCTGACACACAGACTTTAAAACATTTGGTAAAACCATAATGTCTTTTCTTTATCTTCCCAAAAGCATGACTTTTTCAGGAAGCACATGGATAAGAAACGTGTTAATATTACAGATATATTTAAAAGTAGCAATGTCATCGTTCGTAGTAGCGTCAAAGAGCGGCTGAGTGCTGCGCGTTCTCATGGCTGCCAACCCACATCAGACATCCATGTAAATAGAGTGGTTAGTGCTCTCTGGTGTCGGAGCCAGCTTCACTACCTTCTGAAGATGGTCTGTAGAGCAGAATACGCTTCAGCTGAGACGGACAGCAGCTGTTACTTTTAACTTTTGAGAGACGGGCAGAAATATGCATTTTGAGCATAGTTTTCATCAACTCTCGGCTCGTTAACGAAAACTCCCGTTCGTCTCGTCATGTTTTAGTCACCAAAGAGCGTTTTTTAGCTCAGCAGCATCTCGTTTTCGTGTTGAAAATGGGGCGCCAACAAATCTAGCAACATTAACGAAGGGTATGGTGCCCTCACCCTTCTCTTTACCTTCTACACCTTAGAACCTTAACATCAGTAGCTGCAACCTCCTGAAGTTCTTTGATGACTCGGCCATTGTTGGCTGTGTGTCTGAGGGGAATGATCTGGAGTACAGGTCAGTCATCATGGACTTTGTGGACTGATGTGAGTATAACCATCTCTATTAATAAATGATAATGATAAACCCATGCATAACAGGCATGTCAGTGTAATTTCATTGTGCAAACTCAAAATCCAGTTCACTTTTTCATAACACCTATGCCATGTAACGTTACTGCTAGTGTCTTACTATGGCCATCAAGTTCTCTCTCAACGTTCTAATTGAAGACTTTTTTGGCGACTGCTGACCTTTCATAACCTGGTTTTGTTATTTCTATTCTTTTCTTATCTTTTTATGATCATCCTGCAGATCTTCCTCTCCTTTCCAACCTCCCTGTTGCACCACTTTCACTGCTCTTTCCAAGTCTGAAAGAGAATTTGAAACCCTGTCTGTCTTCCATTTATATTTGTGCGGCATGATGGATTTAGGGTCTAAACTTAGGAATGTTGCATATTTTTGTGATCCAAATTGCACAGAACATAAATATAAATGCAACACTTCTGTTTTGGCTTCCATTTTTCATTAGCTGAATTCAAACATCTGAAATGTTGTCTACATGCCCAAAACACCCATGACTCTCAAGTCTGACGGTCACGCTCACACAGTCACATGTTGGCGAGTGGCAGCGTTTGACTGTTGATGCTCCGTGTGTGTTTTTATTTCTGCAGTGAGCCTTAAAAACTCTTCAAGCCTGTTATGAAGTTAGCAAAACAGTGGAACAATGATGCTGTAGATGAGCTTTGCACATGCTTAGAGACCAGAGACAACAAGACATACCGTGCCGGGCAAATTGGCGTAATTTTACCACAATGGTGTGCCGGCATGGTGTTGCACAAATTTTGCACCATTTGTTCCGCCTCGCTTGGTAGTATTATTGCGGTAATGGTCTATCTTATAAACGGCAATTGCACCATGAGGTGGGAGGTGTCAAGATGACGTGGAGAGTTGATGTCTAGCACCAGCCGGCAAATAAATTGAAAATGAAAATTCAACACCTCTTATTTTTATCAACTTTGTAATCAAAGATTACATTTTTCTTTAGTAAAACCAATTAAATATTAAAGGATTACGGTCTCATCAGTTGTCACACACACCAGAACAGTCACCTTCCCAACTTAACTAACCCTCTCCACACAACATTATATACTGTCAGTGTCAGTGTTGGGAAAGTTTGTTTTAGTTCAAACTAGTTCAAAGTTCACTTCATAAATTCTAAAACGAACTAGTTTATTTCTTAGTTCATAATTTAAACATTTTTGAACTATATTCATTGTTCCAAAAATGAACTAGGCATTTATATATATATTTATATAGGTTTATGTATTTACAGACGCTTTTGTCCAAAGCGACTTACAAGTTATAATCGGCATGATGCCCTTGAGGCTAACAACAACAATAACAACAACAACAAACAATTTCCAGTCAGTCGTAGGTGGCAGTGAGGCAGCATGATGAATCATGGAGAGGAGGGAACAAGGAGTGGACAGTAGAGAGGGGGATGGGTGCAGGGAGGTAATAGTTTAGAAGATAATCTCTGAAGAGCAGGGTCTTCAGGAGTTTCTTGAAAGTCAAAAAGGAAGCCCCTGTTCTGGTGGTGCTTGGTAGGTCATTCCACATTTGTGGAACGATGCATGAGAAGAGTCTGGATTGTCCTGAACATAAGAAAGCCCCTGTTATTGTAGTGCTTGGAAGGTCATTCCACATTTGTGGAACGATGGATGAAAATAGTCTGGATTGGCCTGAGCGAGGTGTAGGCACTGCTAGCTGACAATCCTGTGATGACCGGAGCGGCCGGGCCGAGACGTAAGCCTTTACAAGAGGATTCAGGTAGATGGGAGCCGTACCATCTCTGACTTTGTATGCTAGTGTTAGCAATTTGAATTTGATGCGTGCAGCTAGCGGTAGCCAGTGGAGCTCAATGAACAGAGAGGTGACATGTGCACTTTTTGGCTGATTGAAGACCAGACGCGTCGCTGCGTTCTGGGCTATTTGAAGAGGTCTCACAGTGCAGCCTGGAATACCAGTTAGAAGGGCCAGTGTTTCCCCTAGGAATTTTTCCAGCTGTGGTGGTGGGGTCGGGGAAGACTGCAGGAGGGAGCGGTAAAATACAGGGGGTTCACAACAAAAATAAGAAACTTTACAAGGCTGATGAAACCCACTGGTTTTCCATCAGGCAGTCACGGGGCAGCTCCAACGACCCAGTGGTTGTGCTGGGTCAATGTTATCAAGCTCAGTCCGGCTCGGCCGTGAACGAGCTGAGGCGACGTCGTGCTCTGCTTAAGAAGACGTGTTATTTTCCCGCTTCAGAAGAAGCGTCCAACGTGTTTTTACGCTTTCTCCGAGACATGTCAAGTCACTAAGTTGTTAGCGCTGCGCGCTAACACGTCAATAATGCAGCGTAGCCTGCTGGAGGTTTTAAGGGTTCAGATGAAAACATCCGACCTCTCAGGCTGCTCACACATCGATCTTAAGTTGTCGCTGTTGCGCTCACGCCGTAATACAGTATTAGATGCGGTTAAAGTCAGACATGAAAAAAAAATTTTTTTACATGAATAAGTGATGCTTAGCCTGGTGGGGGTAGGAAAACCTGGCCTAATAAGCACTGGAGGAAACCCTGTCAAGATCGTCAACACTTATTTATCTTAATGCTATTGAAACATGTAAACGAAAAAGCATTATATTCACTGCTACCTTTCTAATTTTAAACTCAGTAACTTATGCTGTAACTTCACCTTGCCCTGCCTGCTCCTCCTTGCTGCCTGCCGGCTGTGATCACAAGCATAGTAGTTCCCGCTGCTTCTTCGGGAATCAGCGCAAAAACAAAACAAACAAAAAACTTGGGATCTTGTAGGCGTGGCGGTGGGATTTCAGCTGTGGCGGCCCGCCACGGCTACGCCTATGTAAGGGAAACCCTGAGGGCATTGCAGTAATCGAGGCAGGAGATGACAGTAGATTGCACCAGGAGCTGGGTGGCATGTTGTGTTAGGTATGGTCTGATCTTTCGTATGTTATACAGCGCAAAGAGGCATGAACGAGCAACAGAGGCAACATGATCATTAAAACTCAGGTGTTCATCAATCACAACACCCAGATTTCGAAATGCCTTTGAAGGAGCCAGAGATAGGAAGTCATTTTGGATTGAGATATTGTGCTATATGGATGGTTTTGCTGGGATGACAAGTAGCTCAGTTTTTGAGAGGTTGAGTTGGAGATGGTGGGATTTCATCCATTTTGATATGTCAGAGAAACAGTTCGATATTAGTGCAGAGACAGTGGTCGTCCGGTTGAAATGACAGAGCTGGGTGTCGTCTGCACAGCAGTGGTAGGAGAAGCCAGTGATCGAATGATCTCACCCAGTGAGGTGGTGTATATGGCAAAGAGAAGAGGTCCTAGTACAGAGCCCTGGGGGACTCCTGTGGCAAGATGGTGCACGGTAGAGGATTGTTCAAGCCAAGATACACTGAATGATCGTCGTGTGAGGTACGATTCAAACCAGGCAGGCATGTGCTTTCTCTGTGATGCCCATGCTAAAGAGTGTGGACAAAAGGAAGCCATGGTTGACAGTGTCAAATGCGGCCGATAAGTCGAGCAGGATAAGCACTGAGGATTTGGCAGTCGCTCTAGCTTCTTTAAAGGATTCCGTCACTGCTAACAGAGCAGATTCAGTGGAGTGGCCCTTTTTGAACACAGATTGGTAAGAGTCAAGCTGACAGTTTTGTGAGGGTGTGTGTGTGTGTGTGTGGGGGGGGGGGGGGTATATAAGGGATGGACAATATATCGGTATCAACATCGGTATCGGCTGATGTTAGTCATTTTTAACATATCGGTATCGGTTCGATAAATAAAACTGGGCCGATATGAACAACCAATATTTTTTTTCCATCTTGGCTCCATTTGTTTGCCTGTTTCAGAGGGTGAGGGGGGTCATGTGTATTTGTTTAGTCATGTGAACAGTGAAAGAAATCATCTCAGAATTATAAATGTGTGGTGTGTGTACATAATAACATAAATTCAGCTTTAATAATTTTCATTCTATACAAAATCTGCTGATTTTAGAAGCATTAATGTCATTATATCGGTTATCGGCAAATATTGGTTATCGGCCATAACAGCGATCTTTATATCGGATATCGGTATCGGCCCAAAAATGCCATATCGGTGCATCGCTTCTCTCTCTCTCTCTCTCTCTCTCTCTCTCTCTCTCTCTCTCTCTATATATATATGTATATATATATATATATATATATATATATATATATATATATATATATATATATATATATATATATATATATATATATACATACAGTGGGGCAAAAAAGTATTTAGTCAGCCACCGATTGTGCAAGTTCTCCCACTCAAAATGATGACAGAGGTCAGTAATTTTCATCATAGGTACACTTCCACTGTGAGAGACCGAATGTGAAAAAAAAAAATCCATGAATACACATGGCAGGATTTTTAAAGAATTTATTTGTAAATCAGGGTGGAAAATAAGTATTTGGTCAATAACAAAAAATCAACTGAATACTTTGTAACATAACCTTTGTTGGCAATAACAGAGGTCAAACAATTACTATAGGTCTTTACCAGGTTTGCACACACAGTAGCTGGTATTTTGGCCCATTCCTCCATGCAGATCTTCTCAAGAGCAGTGATGTTTTGGGGCTGTCGCCGAGCAACACGGACTTTCAACTCCCTCCACAGATTTTCTATGGGGTTGAGGTCTGGAGACTGGCTAGGCCACTCCAGGACTTTCAAATGCTTCTTACGGAGCCACTCCTTTGTTGCCCGGGCGGTGTGTTTGGGATCATTGTCGTGTTGGAAGACCCAGCCACGTTTCATCTTCAAAGCTCTCACTGATGGAAGGAGGTTTTGGCTCAGAATCTCACGATACATGGCCCCATTCATTGTGTCCTTAACACGGATCAGACGTCTTGTCCCCTTAGCAGAAAAACAGCCCCAAAGCATGATGTTCCCACCCCCATGCTTCACAGTAGGTATGGTGTTCTTGGGATGCAACTCAGTATTCTTCTTCCTTCAAACACGACGAGTTGAGTTCATACCAAAAAGTTCTACTTTGGTTTCATCTGACCACATGACATTCTCCCAATCCTCTGCTGTATCATCCATTTGCTCTCTGGCAAACTTCAGACGGGCCTGGACATGCACTGGCTTCAGCAGCGGAACACATCTGGCACTGCAGGATTTGATTCACTGCCGTTGTAGTGTGTTACTGATGGTGACCTTTGTTACTGTGGTCCCAGCTCTCTGCAGGTCATTCACCAGGTCTCCCTGTGTGGTTCTGGGATTCTTGTTCACCGTTCTCATTATCATTTTGACCCCACGGGATGAGATCTTGCGTGGAGCCCCAGATCGAGGGAAATTATCAGTGGTCTTGTACGTCTTCCATTTTCTGACAATTGCTCCCACAGTTGATTTTTTCACACCAAGCTGCTTGCCTATTGTAGATTCACTCTTCCCAGTCTGGTGCAGGTCTACAATTCTTTTCCTGGTGTCCTTTGAAGGCTCTTTGGTCTTGGCCATAGTGGAGTTTGGAGTCTGACTGTTAGAGGCTGTGGACAGTATCTTTTATACAGATAATGAGTTCAAACAGGTGCCATTAATACAAGTAACGAGTGGAGGACAGAAAAGCTTCTTCAAGAAGACGTTACAGGTCCGTGAGAGCCAGAGATTTTCCTTGTTTGAAGTGACCAAATACTTATTTTCCACCCTGATTTACAAATACATTCTTTAAAAATCCTACCATGTGAATTAATAATTTTTTTTCACATTCAGTCTCTCACAGTTGAAGTGTACCTATGATGAAAATTACTGACCTCTGTCATCAGTTTAAGTGGGAGAACTTGCACAATCGGTGGCTGACTAAATACTTTTTTGCCCCACTGTATCCCGCTCCCCCCACAATGTAGGGTGGGACGGGATGTCATAGCGCTATCGCGACCATGTGCGGCGGCTCCATCCGCTGGCACTTTGTCGTCCCCGTGCACGGGTCCGGCTCTCACTCCTTTATTTTTGGACACCACGCTCCGCGGTGCGGATCAGCCTCTTCCAGCTGTTTCACACTCACCCTTTCGAGCGCAGCCCTCCATGGGTCACTCCCAGTTCTCTGGTGCAAGCGACGTCGGTAAGGGCACGACCCCAGTCCTCAGACGTCGTTCACGTGACCTTGAACACGCGTCCGATGTCGGAACGCTCGCAAGAATGGCGCTGCCTTTGACACATGAGCAAATGGATATCGGACACCATTCATTACGGTCATCCACTCCATTTTCAGTCCGCTCCTCCTCCCTTCAACGGGATCGTGGAGATGAAGTTCACGTCACAGGAACAATCTCAGGCCCTAGAGCTGGAGCTACGGGAACTTCTGTCCAAGGACACCATTTCCCAAGCTCCTCGCGGGCAAGAGCTCTCAGGCTTCTATTCCCGCTACTTCGTAGTACCGAAGAAGTTGGGAGGAATGAGACCAATTCTCGACCTTTCCCTGTTCAACTGCTCCATAGCAGTGATGCATTTCCGCATGTTAACAATGAGGCAAATCCTAGAATACGTGCGCTCAGGGGACTGGTTCAAGTCAATTGACCCGAAAGACGCATACTTCCACATCGTCTCCCTTTCGGCTACTCGCTAGCCCCGCGCACCTTCTCCAAATGTCTGGAGACCGCTCTGCAGCCATTGCGCACGGTGGGTATGAGGGTTTTATTTTACCTGGACGATCTGCTCCTATGCGCCCGGTCCAAGGACGAGGCGTCAGAGCAAACCAGGAAGTTGATAGAGCATCTGTCAACCCTGGGGTTTTCCATAAACTGGGAAAAGAGCTCCATCCTTCCATCCCAGTCGATTGTGTTTCTCGGGGTGGAGCTGAACGCCTCCCTAATGAGAGCACGTTTATCTCCAGCGAGAGTGGCAGATGTCACCACGGTGATCTCCCGCGTGCAACCCCGCAAGATGGTGAGAGCCCTGTTAGTCATGAAACTTCTGGGCATGATGGCTGCAGCCCACGCTGTGGTGCCGTTAGGTTTACTGCATACGAGACGCCTACAACGTTGGTTCGTCCGCCTCCGGGTACACCCGATACGTCAGAAGAGATGTATGTTGAGGGTTCTCCCTTCAGTGGGCGGGGACCTCGCTCACTGGAGGAATCCCTGCATCCTCTCACACGGGGTCCCCATCGGACATCCTACGTCACACGTATCTGTTTTTACGGATGCGTCACTGTTGGGATGGGGGGGGGGGGGGGCACGTGCTTGTCCCATATGGTGGCAGATCGCTGGCCCTCCCACACGCACGAGCACATAAATGTGTTGGAGCTCATGACAGTGAGGAATGTGATCAGACACTTCGCTGCCCTTCTCGAGGGCAGTCATGTCGAAGTTCACACAGACAACCAGGTGGCGGCAGCCTACATAAATCGCCAGGGGGAGTTTGAGCCCTCCCACTATTGCGCCTAACCAAAGATTTACTGTGTTGGGCACGTGTCCATGTGCTGTACATCAAAGCCACCTACATTCCAGGGGTCCTGAATGTGGCAGCAGACATCCTGTTGAGAGGGGGACCCTGCGACTTTGACTGACATCTGCATCCCACACTGATATCACAGATCTGGACAAAGTTCGGGGAACCCTCTGTGGATCTGTTCGCGGCTCGCGAAAACACTCAGTGTCGCCTGTGGTTTTCCTTGAGTCCCCGGGATCACCCCCAACTCGGAGCGGATGCCTTCTCACACCAGCCCTGGCCTCAAACCCTCCTATATGCGTTTCCGCTGGTCCCACTGACTCCTGGACCCCGACTCCTGAACCGAGTTTGGTCGGAGCAACTCTCTGTAATTCTGGTAGCTCCCAGATGCTTCTCCGAGTCATGGTTTCCAGACCTGCAAGCGCTGGTGTCCGGCTCCCCGTGGAGGCTTTAGTGGAGGACGGACGCCCTTTTCCAGGTGGATGGGATAATCAAACATCCTCCAGAAATAGGCCAACGGCTGTGGGTCTGGCCACTGAGCGGTCACGCTTAGAGGCTTCTGGGCTGCCGCACGATGTGGTCGTCACGATTCAGAGTGTGCGGGCGCCCTATACCGTCCAATCTTATGCTGCTAAATTGTCAGCTTTCCAAAAATGGTACATAAAACGGAATGTTCAAGCACTCTCCTGCCAGCTGGCGGATGTCCTATCGTTTCTGCAGATGCTGATGGACAGAGGTCTCGCATTCAGCACTATTAAGACATATGCTGCAGCTATCTCATCCTGCCATCAGGGTTTTAGAGATAGATCTGTTTTCAATCATCCCCTCACAAAACGTTTTCTAAAAGGTGTCAGAAGGAACAGACCTGTGTCCCACCCGCTATTTCTCCAGTGGGACCTAACGGTGGTTCTGCGCGGCACATCTGGAGCCCCATTCGAACCCTTCGACCAGGTCTAACTCAAGTTTCTGTCACTCAACACTGCCTTGCTGCTGGCGCTGGCACCAGTCAAGAGAGTGAGCAACCTAACCGCCCTCTCAGTGGCTCCTGCATGCCTCAGGATCCGGGAATATGGCGGGTCTGCTGTTTTATGCGCCAACCCAGCCTTTGTGCCCAAAAACATTAATACTTCCTTCAAATCCAGGTCAATTTCATTGGCTGGACTTTTTCCTCCTCCCCATAATTCTGACGAGGAGGCGGCTTCCTGCCTTCTCTGCCTGGTGCACATGCTCACACGATATGTGTCACGCACTTCAGGGATTCACCGTTCACAAGCCTGTTTGTGCACTACAGAGACTCTTTCCTTGGGCAAGCGCTATCGACCCAGCGTCTTTCTCACTGGCTATGTGACACCATTTCACTCGCTTACACATCATCAGGGCGGGATCCTCCTGAGACACTCAGGTCTCACTCAGCCAGAGGGATTTCCTCTTCTATGGCGCTCCATAGTGGTGTGTCGATGGAAGACATTTGTCAGGCTGCTTCATGGGCTTCCCCATGTTCCTTTAAGCCGGGCGTACACTGTGCGACTTTTTCACTCGTAGCACTCAGCTTCAGCTCAAACTGTACGACTTCCTCGCAGAGCAGATCTCATGAGCCAGGCGCTCACATTGTACGACCCAGTTCTCGGATGCGACCTGACTGCTCACACTGTACGTCTGGTAGCAAAACGTCAGCCCTAAAAATATGCTAAAAATAGCAGTTTTTACTCAACACGTCAGACTTTTTTGTCTTGTTTTGCCTGTTGTACTTCGGGAGTGCTGCAGGAGGACACAGCAATTTATGGGGGTTGGATGAGGAAAACGAAATAAAGAAAGTAAATCTGTGTTTTGTGATCAGTTTAATTTGACATGAACACGACAAACACGCTTTCTTGACAATCTTTTTAAGTAAAAAAAAAACGTGTAGAAATTAAAACGAACAACGTGTGTTATTAGGGAAATAGCGGGGAGCGGTGTTGATGCAGGATTGCTCATGCGCCATGAGCGTTTCTGATACATTTGGGTCGCAGCGCCGCTTCAACAGTGCGATACCCTAACGAGGGACGAGCAAAATATTAAACACGCCAGAAGTCCGTGCAACCTCACGACTGCTGATCGGCAGCTGGTCACGTGGTGTTAATCGCCTCTCGTAACCCCCTGTACACTACACGACGCTCGGCGCAAAACTCGCCCCGATCTCGTGGATTCTCGCACGAGTGGAAAATTGGCTCAAAAAAGTGAAAAAGTCGCACAGTGTACGCCCGGCTTTACTCGCTATTATTTACGAGATGTTTCTTCAGGATCCATCACTCGTTCAGTGCTTGGACCTCAGCAGGCTGAGTTAAAGCATTATGGCACCACATCAGCCCTACTTGAATGAATTTCATCCTCTTGGATAATATTTTAGTGGGAACCCCACTCTTCTCTCTGGCTGCCTCAGCCTTTTAAGCCCTGGGCTGAGGCTGAGCGACCCTCGCTTAAGGAGACATGTTGGGTGTGTCCATTTGGTTGAGCTAACCAGTGTGGCGTAAACCCATCCAGCTGCGCATTATTCCAATAGCAGCTAGCTTAAGGGCTAAGACTAGACGAAATAGAACGTTGGTTACGTATTGTAACCCCAGATTCTATGAGTCTAGTCGCAGCCCTTAAGCCATTGGGCCCACTGGTTCTGTTAGGACCAAGAGCCATCGGAGGGGAACAGTGGAGTCACTCCACTTATATACCCACAAGGGGTGCCCACCATTGGTGGGCGTACATTTAAGCTCTACATGATCGGCTGATGCTGAGATCATCCTTCCAATAGCAGCTAGCTTAAGGGCTGCGACTAGACTCATAGAATCTGGGGTTACAATACGTAACCAACGTTTTACATGCTGGAGTGACGTAGGCAAAACACAGTTCTTCACTCTCTGGAGGAGAGGATTTTGATTTTCTGTAATGATTTATGATAAAATCCTTAACAAAATGAAAAACTGAACCCAGTTCATATTTATATAGATGGTAAAGTGTAGTTATACTGAATTTCTACAATTTTAATGCCGAGTCTGGCCAATACATTTAAGAATAAATTTTTGGGCTGTACATTAAAACAATGTAAATACAATACATATATAGTCTATATTTGCGCATGTATGCTAACATAATCACAGTTCAAAATGAATTTTAATATAACAAAACTTTAAAATATATTTTACTTTGAAAAACCAGGGGTGTTTCTCAATGTCAAGTCACCTGGCCTTTCGAGGCGATGTCTTGCGAGGCCAGGCTCCTTGCTTACGAGGACACCATCCTTCCTTGGTCAAAGAAAATGGTTAAATGGAACAGACTAGCATCACGTGACCGCAGCTTCCACGGCGGTCACGTAACGCCATGTGACATATCTATATATTTTATACGTATTAATTTCAATATAAATATAAAACGAGCCTTTTACTTTTTAAATTGTGTATATTTTTAATGAATTAAAAATATAAGTGAGTTACTACCCGCTAGCCACCGAAGCTGCAACTACTAAGCAACTAACCAATCACAGATAACTTCTTTGGATCTAAAAAAAAACCATTTTAAATTAGTTGACTTATTTTTAAACTTGAAAATTGTCCCCGAAGTAGCTGCCGGCTTCTGATCTGCCGTCCTTTTGAAAATACCGCAGTGTATTCTGGGTAATTTTTGACCAAGGCTAGGCTACAAGACACCTCCCGTGTATCCTTGCTCAGCTAGCTAGCAAATGGAGAACACACGCCTCGGTAGAACATGAACATTGGAACACGTCTTGGGGGCTCCCAATGACGTATCTCCTAGGCAACCGGGGCGGGGCCAAGACATCAAGGCAAGGCTCCTTGGCATTGAGAAACACCCCAGTACTGCCGGTTTGTCCCTGTGTGCGAAGGAGCCGGTGTCGGTACAAGATCTGCTCGGGTGCAAGATCGGCTCGGGGTCCGTCGACTGCCGATGACGTCAAAGTAGTTGATTGGCTGAACATGAACCTTACGGAATTACGTAATCACGTTACATTGTTATCATGTTACGTGGGTCCAGGCGGATCTTTCTGTTGGAAAGATGGACAACTTTTACAAAGAAATCCATCATTACCTCTTTGAAAATACACTTTTAGCATAGAGCTGCATGTATATTAGGACTGAACGATTAACTGCATGTGCAATTAAATTGCGATGTGACAAAAGGAGATTTTCTAATCGCAAAGGCTGCAATTTGGCAGCGAGTGGTTAGCGCAATGCTAATATACGTGGAAAAACCCATAGGAATGCTAATGCTAATTTCACCGATTACATTATTACAAATTATGAATTAGAAACATGCCAAATTATTACATTTGGAGTCTAATAGAAAGTAAAACTACCATCAATCAAATAAGTACAGACAGGTATTTTAGTAAAGACAGAAAAAATTTAACTCCAGAGTTTTGGCTAGCAGCTATGAGCGTAACTGAACTACGCATGGACAAAACGTCAAAAACTAAACACAAAATACTTCAATAAACGGGACACACTTCTTTCCTGCAAATACAATTTCACAGGTGTTGCTAATACCTATGATCCTTCAAGGGATGTGCTCAAAGAGGAGTTCAACATTATGAATACAATATAGTGTTTTATTTTACAAATACCATTATAAACACAAACTTACGTCTTAAGAAACATTATTTTAATAACGAAACAGCTAAATTCTTTCCAACAGTATAGATGTGTAGTGTATTTTGTCCGAGTGGGTTTGCTGTACTTTGACGTCATCGGCAGTCGAAGGACCCCGAGCCGATCTTGCACCCGAGCAGATCTTGTACCGACACCAGCTTCTGTGCGGTGCGCTGCTCTCACGGGTAAAAGAAAACTACAGGGAGAGAAAAGGTGGAAGAAAGGAACCTTAGGAAAGAAGGCATTTTAGTTCAGGCCTGTGAAAACCAGCTTTATGCTAACGCATGCTGTTGTTAATGCGTAATTCCAGATCGTTCTGAAAATGCACATTGAGCGTGAGACACACGCATTCAACCCTCTTCACCACACCTCCAAACTAACGCTGAACCAGCGCTGGCGCTCCCTAAATGCACATCACGCACAGTGTGTAGGGCACCGAGTAGCCAGGGGGGGCACAAAGCAGTCAGGTTTATGATAAAAACAACTGATTATATTAATTATAGTATCAGCTACTGGACAACATGCACACCAACAACAGTGAGGTAATCATTTAAATGGCGTTATTTCACACATCTGTATAATCCAAGCCGATGTGCTCTTCGCTCTGGCTGTGAGGTGGGGGACCTATTTTATAATTGGTCCTTGTTGTTTTTTCAGCACTTGCAGCAGCGATTTGATCTGAAGAGATTTTTTTCAGACACTTTATTACTAAAGATACCACAATAGTAAATAATGATTTGTCTATCGTAGAGATTTCTTTATACTTTTATAATGGTAAGAAATTGATCAGTGTGTTTTATGAAGCACTACTCTCAAATCTGCTTCTGTGGTTGCAAAGCAAGCTTGGAAAAAGGCTCAGGTATATCTATTGCTCCTCACATTTGGCTTGATATTTGGAATAAAGCTGTAAATATTTCAGACTGTAACAGAACAAAGTCGGTTCAGTTTAGGGTTCTACATCAAACAGTGTGTGTGTGTGTGTGTGTGTGTGTGTGTGTGTGTGTGTGTGTGTGTGTGTGTGTGTGTGTGTGTGTGTGTGTATAATGATGACGTCCTCTGTTGTAAATGTGTTTGCTGAATGGTTATAAATGATCACCTAGCCTTAAAATGGAAACTGATGCCCCCAGCATTTTCTGGCAGAGCTTTGTCTACTGATGCCTTCATTTACATGCAAAGCCAACCTAAATGGAATGTGCTTGGTTGATGTATTGAATCTGGTGAACTGAGCCTGTCCACCCAAATACTTCCTGCTTAGAAAGAGAATGAGCTGTTAGTTGCATGGCAACACCTCCCGCCACTGATTCCCGTGTATTGGATGCATTTACAGAACAAAGGTAAGTCGATGATTTGTCTAGGTAAGTGAAATGATTGCGAGCTGAGGTGACAATTGTCTCTATGGATGTATGGTGACTCCCTTTGTTGTAAATTTAACACTATGGGCTTAGAGCCCTTTTCAGACAGACATTCTGGAACATTTGCGGACAATTCAATCCGGTTTTTCACCGGAACTGTGTTTTCAGACACACCACTTTTGTACCGGAACTTGTCCTTTCGGCTGCGTTCACACAGCAGGGAAAAGTTCCAGATGTCCGACGGCTGCGGGGGTGGGGTGGGGTGGGAATCGGACTTGTGTTAAGAAGGAGAAAATATCATTTCTATAGCGCCTCTCAAGATAAAAATCACGAGGCGCTTAAGCATAATTCTGCGCACACGAAGACGCATAAGAGACATGGATGATGAAGCTCAATGGTTAAAGTAATCACTGAAGCGGTGTGAAGCGCTCAGTCGCACGTCTAGACGGTACCGTAGGAGGCGAGCTGCCGTGGTTCGCCGCATGCTACAGCAGTGGGCTATATAGGTGCGCACAGCGTCCCCCGGTCCCCTCCTCCTCCCCCTCCCCCTTGTCCGGAACTTTACCTCACCAGTCTGAAGCAGCCACCCTGTCCGTAACAAGTCCAGACCTGTTACTAGGGGCTTCGTCCGGATAAATTTCGGAACACTTTATCCGGATGTTTGTATTCAGACAGAAAGGTCTTACGGACAGATTCCGGAACATTTCCGTTTTTCATGGCCTGTCTGAAGGGGGCTTTAGAGAGAGTCAGGCATTTTCTGAAAAGGGGAAGTGCTTTAAATGTGTGTGTGTGTGTGTGTGTGTGTGTGTGTGTGTGTGTGTGTGTGTGTGTGTGTGTGTGTGTGTGTGTGTGTGTGTGTGTGTGCATGCACAGGGTTGGAGGGTCTCACGTATGAAAGGGAGGGGCTGTGGGAACTGTGGGGTAAGGTATCCCAACACAAAAGAATTATCAATCCTAACTTGACGTAAAGTGGTGCAGATTGAGTACATCAAAGCAGATCATCAATATACATCTTGACAGAAGGGGACTACAATCAATAACTTCATGCATCATTACACAACAGTCATCAATTCATTTCTTGACCTACAGGGTCTTTAAAGGTCATATCACAAAAGGTCATAAAACAGTACACCTGTCAAGTTTAACGTAAAGTGGTTTGGGGGGAAAGGGCATAAAGGTCAAAGAACAATAGACCTGTCAAAACGTTTGAGGAAAGGTGGTTCCTTATATCTCTCTCATGTTGTATGTCTGCTTGCTTTTCCTATGTGTATGGTTAAAGTGCCTGGATTGAGCTACGTGTTTGTGGTGTGTAATAAAAATAAAAAAGAGAGCAGTTTGTGTATTGTGACCAGGGCAAAAACCAGACTGAAAGCATTCATAAGGACTGTTTTGTTCCAAGTGAGAGTGCAGCTGAGAGGCAAATATTTCCTCCAGGATTTTTTAAATGAAGGCTAGGTTAGAAATGGGGAAAAGTTTATTAAAATTGTTTTGATTTGAACCTGGTTTTTCAAGTATGGGAGTAACTGCAGCAGTATTCCATTGAGATGGAAAAACATCAGTAGTGAGAGAGGAGTGGATAATGGCAGGTATGAATGGAGTGAGAGGGGAAAGGCAGGATTTAACTAGAAAGGTGGGATGAAAATAACAGCTGGAAGACTAATTTGTGGATCAGATCAGAAATTTTTGAGGCATTAGGGAGTTGGAAAGTGGAGGACGAAGAACAATGTGGAAAAAGTAGTGGCTAGAGGAGAGGTGGGTAAACAAAGGATAAGTGATGATGGATCTTACAAATTTTCTCATTGAAAAAAAAAAGCTGTATAAGATGAGTATAACAGTGGTAAAGAGTTGGCGATTGGACAGTTTTATTTATGCTCTTGCTCCAGCATTGGAGGTTCTAATTCCACAGATATTTGGCAGTGGTTATTGAACTTTTGTAGTTTGATGTGTGGGTCAAATACATTTCTTTGTGTATACTGAGGCCAGTTCTTTTGTATGGACATTCAAGTTGGCAACCTTTGGATTTTAAAGATTGATGATCATTTTGTTGTTGAATAAAGAGCTTGGGTGGTCAAATGTAGCATATCAGAAAGCCAAAGCCATGTGTGACCTACTTTCTATGTAAATTAGAAATGTGAAAAAGGCTAGAGAAAAACTCTTGTGCTGAGCAAGGCTATGATAACATGTCATAAGGTAGCCACTTCTGCTACATCTACATGTTCTAAGCCGAGCCTCTGTTAACAATAACCTGAGCTGTTAGCTTCAGCGGCTAGCAACAGCCTTCTCCAGGTCAGGAATGAGGTGCAGCCCCAAGTGGAGGAGTTTAAGTATCTTGAGTCTTGTTCACGAGTGAGGGAAAACTGGAGCGTGAGATCAACAGGTGGATTGGTGCTGTGTCTGCAGTGATTCGGGCGTTGTACCGGTCTGTCGTGTTGAAGAGAGAGCTGAGCCAGAAGGCGAAGCTCTCGATTTACCGGTTGATCTACGTTCCTACCCTCACCTATGGTCATGAGCTTTGAGTAGTGACCGAAAGAACGAAATCCTGGAAACAAGCGTCCAAAATGACTTTTCTCCGCAGGGTGGCTGGGCTCTCCCTTAGAGAGGGTGAGAAGCTCAGTCATCCGGGTGGGGCTCAGAGTAGACCCGCTGCTCTTCCACGTCAAGAGGAGTCAGTTGAGGTGGCTTGGGTGTCTGGTCAGGATGCCTCCTGGACGCCGCCCTGGTGAGGTTTTCCGGGCACGTCCAACCGGGAGGAGGCCTAAAGGGAGACCCGGGGAACGCTTTGGGATTTTCCCAGAGGAGCTGGCCCAAGTAGCTGAGGACAGGGAAGTCTGGGTGTCTCGGCTTAGGCTGCTGCTCCCGCCACCCGACTCCAGATAAGCGGCTGAAAATGGATGGATGCTAGCAACAGACTTGTTGAAAGAGAAAAACAAGCCCGCACCACTCAGGTTCCAGGATAACCTGGTAAAATCCAGACTGTAAATGAATGCCAGATAGATCCATGACTTGTGATCCATTACTTTTCTTCCTTATTCATCTGCAACTCTTCTACAAGCAGCCACACACTCATTCTTGACTCATTAGTATTCTTGTGTCGGTATCTGACGTCGGCGGTAAAACAGACATTTGACCGAATTGTGACCTTTACCCTCTTGCAATTTCACTTTCCCTTCACCCCATCCTAACCTTAAACAGCTTGTGCATGCAAAGCTCTGATCGTTGACGTGCTCCAGACATCTGCGTCCTGAGCACGGCCACAGTAACATTATCAAATTAGGTGTTGCCACCTCCAATCGTTCATATCGGCTAATTTCCTTTTATGTTTTCTGTCTTTTATTTGTGCCTGATGCATTTTGCTGCTGTGGAGCGGAGCACATCACCTGTTTTGTCCTCCGGTGACGCACCTCACCGGTGTGGCCGGCACACATTCCGCTGTTTTTGCGGTCGGTAGATCTTTTAGAACTGCAGAACTGCAGTTCAAAGGTAACTCATACGGTGAATATATATGAACCCAGGTAGCACTTTCTCTTTAGGATTGAGAGGAGATGCAGGAAGATAAACAGACAGGACAGAAAAATAGTCAAATAAAAACAAGTTAGTTTTTGTACCTGGTGGTTGCAACAAACAGACACCATTGAAGGTAATCAGAAGTGAGGAACAGAAAATGAAATAATTATTGTATTGTTTAGAGCAGCAGCAAATCTGAGAGGCTGCAGGCGCATCAGTGAGTTTGCGGCCGCTGCGCAGGGGGAGGGGGGAGAGGGCTGAAGCAGGGGAACAGTAAAGATGCAGAAACCACCGTTGTTGAAAAAGATGCATTTAACTTAGAAAATGTGGATGCAATTTTAATTGTCAAAAACTCCAGCAAACTAACCCGCTTCAGGTGTATGACATCATCAATGACTAGTCAGTCGACTAGATTTTCATTACTTGACTGTCGACTTTAAAAACAATTAAGTCATGCAGGCCCTAGCACATACGCACACACGCACACAGACAGATCTTTTAGTCATCAGGCTCCTCTTGTGGAACCAACTCCCAGCTTTAGTCTGTGAGGCAGACACCTCGTCTACTTTTAAGACTAGGCTAAAAACACTTTTTTATTTGATAGGGCCTATGGTTAAAATCTGATGGGAGTAGAAGGAGGAGGAGTGTACAGCGTAAAGACATAAAAACTGGCCTTACAGTATCTCCAACATACCCCCTATTTTCTCATTGGTTCTGCAAGAATCAAGTACGTGACCCAGTTTGGATTCAACACAACAAATTTCGCCGAAAGGTGAGGGATTTTCATATCTGTAAATTCCTCAAGAATTCACATGGTCACACAAGCTTCTTTTAACCATACAACACAGGCCATTTCCTGTCAGTCTCACCTCTTCTATCATGTTGTCAATGGTTTCATTCAGTTCGAGTTTTATGGTATCATTGGCCACCATGTTCCTCAGTCTCAAGCAGTATTCTCTCAGCTGAAACAAACACAAACACTTCATTGGCACACCAGTGATGGAGTATTTATGTTGACCCAAATGAGATAAAAAAAAAAGGAAAATATCTAAATGTACCTTGTTATTGAGAATGTCATTCATTCTACGTGAAGCCTCTGAGCTGTGGGACTCTGGAAAGCATTTCTTTGGAATGACGCCATACTTCTCTAAAGACAAAAATGCAAAAGTGTCAAAAAAACTGTACAATCAGGTAGAATGAGTAAAATACAATTATGGGTTTAAATGTAAAAGGTGAGCTTCACAAAGATATGTATAAAACTAGTTATTGTTTAAAAACGATTGGTCACTCCAAATTTTACATACATGCTATATGGGAAATTAGTCTACCTCTATTCCCTGCATTAGCAGCAGAAAGAAAAGAGGGGGAAATTTTGGGTCAGAAAAAGACACAAGCCATCTTCACTCATGACCAGAGAAGCCAGGAATGCAGCAGAGCATGTCTTAGCTAGTAGAAGCTAACAGTTTATTGTTTGGCTTTTACGTGACTTGGTTTTATGCTTCTTTAACATTTTATATGTTGCTTTTATCTCCTTTTTATTGCTCTTAATGTTTTTAGTGTATTTTATGTTGAGTGCCTCGGGCTCCCGCAAAGGCAGTGGAAGGTGCTATATAAATAAAGATTGACTGATTGATTAGCATTGGCAACTCCAAAACATAACAGAACTCATTCAGGCTTGTGTTATTTATTTACATGGTAGAAGGTGGAAAGTGCTCGCCCCGTAATTGGAAGGTTACAGGTTTGAGCCTCGCTTAGTCTGTCGTGTCATTGTGTGCTTGGGCAAGACACTTAACCCCCCTCGCCTGCTAGTGGTGGTCGGAGGGACTGGTGGTGCCTGTGCTCGGCAGCCTCGCCTCTGTCAGTGCGCCCCAGAGCAGCTGTGGCTACATCGTAGCTCATCACCACCAGGGTACGGATGGGTGAATGACTGATTGTGATGTAAAGTCCCTTGGGGGTTCCAGGACTCTAGAAGGCGCTATATCAAATACAGGCCATTAACTATTTTTTTAATCATTTGTGAAAATAAAACATCTGTTGGGTATTTTTTATAATTGTACCTTTTTGAGGCCTAAAAGATGCCCATTTTGTGTTAACACTTCATGAATCTCTGTGTTTGCCAACTGTGGCTGTTCATGAAAGGTTGAGCAAGGATGTTGATTGTGGGTTTCCAACGGAAAACTGTACCTCTGTAACCTGAGAAGGCCCCACCTTCTCCCCCATCCTTTGCTGAATAAAGCCCCTGGGAAACTGAGGAGACTTGGGAGTGACGGGGGGAAAGCCTCGGAGGAGGTTTTTCCCTGCGTTAACTCTCCTTTACTTTGGGGACTCAGGGTAAAATGTCTTCCATGTTGTCAAGAGTGTTTATTTCAGGTTCTAGGGTTATTACCCCACATTTAATAAACTGACATTTTGGTGGAGAATGCGGGCATGCAGAGCTGGTGAGCTGAAGGCTTTCCCCAGGAACAGAGGGGGGCTGGTTAGCTCCATGGAGGGGTTTCTGCACCCAGCTCTCGCATGACGACTCATGGACATTACGAATAATCAATCTACTCTCTCTGTGTGTCGTCCTTTAAGGTAATATGGGATAAATCTAAAATTACCTATCATTTTGGCGCCCAACGTGGGGCCGCAGAGCCTAGCGATGGAAGATTGTCTCCAGGGAGCCGTGCGGCGCCACTTCTTCCTTGAAAGTCCGGGGGGCTGAAAATTGTCCCATCGGCCGGCTGAATAGCTCTGCAGACGGACTTTCATCAACAGGCTATCGCGCTCCGAACTCCGGACGAATTTACCACGCAGAGGGGAGTGAGTACTTCATTAATTTGCACCTTTTGTTCTTAACCGTTGGCAGTGTGATTTAAGATTGATTGTGGTGACTGACATTCACGCACGAAAAGACGTTTTCGTGTCCAGCTAGGGGTTGCACATGTGAACCAAAGGGGTTGCACTGAATACGTGAACCGTGGCTGTAGTCCTGGCCTTGAGTTTAGGAGGTTTTAATAAGTCTTGTGTCTGCGCGCACAGGGCGTCCCGCAGAGCTGTGGGTAGTAATTACAGGTGAATGTTCAGGTGCACCTAAAACTGTTGCTAAACCAGCGCTGCATTAAAGCAGCCGCGGATGGTAAATACACGCAGCACAGAGTACATGTGCTGGTGTCGATTGGAGAGGTATGTTGTTAAAATCACACTGCCGCAGGGAATTGTTTAAATATTCTATGGTGCGTACACTAAAATTAATTACCGCTACATTGGCAAAGAATCCTACGTTGGTCTAAATTCGGCCTTGCTGTGTGTTATTTGTGATTGTGATTTGTGTGCTGCTGGCATCGTGGGATGCGTTCCATTTCTGAATGGTCAGGATTGACACTTCTGGCTAGTTTTTGTGCAGAACTTTGTGTTTCCGTGATTTGTTGCTGAAATATTGTCAGCAGTGGTTTGTGTTGAGGTTTTAAATTTGTGACAAGAGTTTTGCTCCGTCTGTGTGTAAGTGAAAGCCTGCAGGTTCGGTTCTGTTTGTGTGTATGAGAGAAGCTTTGGGCCGAGGTTCTGAAGCCTGAATGTGTGTCTCGGCCGAGATCTCTGAATGGGTGGAAAGTCCGAATGCATGATAATGTGTGTGACTGAGACTTTGAGTTAGTCTGTTCTGTGTGAAACCTGCAGATTCTAGATAATTTATGTTGTCCTGTTATGATTTGTGTTGTCCTGTTCTCTGTTCTCTTTGTGTGTGTGTGTGTGTGTGTGTGTGTGTGTGTGTGTGTGTGTGTGTGTGTGTGTGTGTGTGTGTGTGTGTGTGTGTGTGTGTGCGTGCGTGCGTGTGTGTGTGTAGAGATGCTGGAGAAGAAAGGAAGAGGAGGGGTGAAGGTTTGAGGGGGTGTATGAGAGGCAGCGAAGTGTTAATTGATGGGGGATGGTTTGGTAAAGAAGAAATGAGAGTTTAGCAGAGAAGGAAAAAGCAGAAAGAATTAAAGAGAGGGCAATGAAAGTAGGGAAAGAAATGTTTGGTTCTGAAATTTTTACTTGACATTTAATCTTTAGGATCTTAATGGTCAAAAATTTAATTAGGAATGAGCAAAAAGTTTGTGTGTCAGTGAGTGAGTGTATGGAAGACAGAGAGGAGGTGTGGTGATTAGCTAAATACTAGAATGTTCATGATTTTGTGTTTAAGAGGTACAAAACCTTAAAAATAGCTTTTGCCATTTTAAAAGGACAGACTCTTTTCTTTTGCCCCTTGTACCATTCCAACACAGCTCTGGTTTCGCCAGACAGGGACAGATTAGCTGTGAAACACTAATCTGGGTCCGAAGATACCTTTTGCTCATGAACTAAGTTTAAAAAAATACAACTTAGACTTAAAAAATACAAACTTTAGAAAGTTCTATATAGATAGTTTAAAACAACCCCAAACTAAATATTTCGACCTGGTTGATGTGTTTCCTTTTAGCCTAGTTAAGTAGACATGGTTTAATTTTAACATTCTAATTTTATGAGACCTATTGTTTAACTTCTGTATTATTGTTCCAATTATGCAGTTTTCTTTTAGTGGGTTATTTTCTTAGGTGATAGAATTCTGCACAATGCAGTAACAGTTTTCATATATCATATGACTAAATCATGTTAAAACTTGGTGTTCCTGCCATAAGCAGACCTTATGACTCAGGAGGGTGTTCAGATCTTTTATAAACCTTAAAAACTTCCCGTTAAATGTGTCTGATTGAAGGATTAAATTACTGGTGTTACTGGGTTAATGTAATAACATGAAATGGTGATTGAATCAACACAGTGCTAGGTTTTTCCTGTATGCTATTCCCATGCAAATCTTGTTTGAAATGTAAATATCAACTCAGCCCCTGCAGACCATAAATGCTAATCGTAATCCCAAGAACTTCATTTTATTTTACTCAACAGTAAGGCTGTTTTGTAACTATTTCAACATTTGAGCTATTATTCCATCATTTATTTTCTGTTTGGGTTATAAGGTTTAATTGACAAATTGTTTACACTACAAATCTGAGTGACTTCCCTTTGATTAACTTAGATCCTGTAAATGTGTGAGAAGCCTACCTTCACACTGATAAAGTGGTGTTTTAACCCTTTGATTACCCTACAATTGTGTTGTAACACTCCTGTGAAAAGTTGGAGACGGGCTGGTTCTGGAAAGTTGTCTCCAAAGCCGTTATTTACATTTAAATTAGAATGCCTCCTGCCTGAATGCAAATGTTTCCTGAGCAGCTAAATCAAGGCTAGACTGGAAGACTCCGTGGTCCTGCTTTGAAAACCTCTTTGAAGCCTCTGTGACGTGAGTGTGTTAACTCTGCCTTAGTGTGATAGAATCCCTATGATTAAACTCCTTTTGGGACAAGCTAGTTTTAAAGAATTTGTATGTGTTTTATTTCGTTTGTGATAAATTATGGCAGACCATAACTGACTAATTTCATGCTAAACCAGACATCAAGGGAAAAGTAATGTTTATTGATTTGGAAAATTACTCAGCACAACCTTTGGTTCCTTCTTAACCAAATGCAAATTATTCCCAAGGCAAGGACAGACTGGAAGACTCCTTGATTTGTGTCCTGCTGTGATGTGATGGTGGGACAACTCAATTAACAGGTGATAAGGATCAGTGGTTGGTCTGCAGTGGTTTCTGCAGAGAACATCAAAGGACACGGACAAGAAACTTTGTGCCCCATTGACATCACCCTCAACAACCAGGAAGGTATTTGATTCCAACACAAGATGGTTGCTATGTCATGCCCTGCTACTCTCCGAATGCAGGAATGGCTCAGACTCGGGAGGAAAGTGTCGATGAAAAGACTTCAGAGGATCTGAGTTCCTTTGTACAGGCAGCTGTGGAAGTTGGTGCAAATTGGTCTGTCTGTGGCACCCTGCTGTGGTTTTGTGACTTGTAGGTGTGTTCAGAAGGAGGTGGAAACCTGCAGACCAAGATGGAGGGGACCAGTGACTGAGCTGGAGACCTGCAATCCAAGATGGAGTAAACTGCTGAATTGCAGTCCAAGACGGTAGTGACACAACCACCATCACCGGCTGAGCTAATGTTAAACCGCGAACCAAGTGGATCAGTTAGCTCAAACCGGTACCAACCTGTGAGCTGATGTAAAACCACAAACCTGCTGTGGGCCAGTCAGCGCTCTCAGGAAGTGACCCAACTCCATCCTGCGTCGACACGTCAGCAGGACGACGCAAAGCTGAGAGCACAGTCTGTGACTGAGATATCACACCTGAACTGGAGATGAGGTGCAGAGGTCAGACACAAAGTTCGGAGGAAACCAGTACCACGTGTCAGCCAGCCACTGAATATGCAGATCATGTGACACCTGTTCAGTCCTACAAGACAGCACAGGAGGTAACGACAGATGTGGAGCAGAAGATCCACAAGTGTCCAGCTCCTCACCTGGACATTTACATGCATTTTTCATGCATTAAATGTGTTTAAGGGTCATTAAATTTATTTGGTTTTTGATGACAACTGATGTGGGTGTGTCTTAACTCTTGCTCTGGGTTTTGTTGACAGGATAATGTATTTTATTTTTATTGTTATTATTCAAAGGTAGCATTCAGGGGGATAAATTAATAAAGCTAGAAATACAGGATAAAATTGGGTTTGATGTCTGGTTTAATGTTGAACTAAGATCCGATTAATTAATTGGTCATTTCAAATTCCAGGTTGGTAAGGTGTGTCCTAAGTTCATGATAATGTGTTTTATTGGTTTCATCTTTTCTTGCTCAAAAAGTCACATCAGGAGGGAATGTTGGGTATTTTTATAATTGTACCTTTTTGAGGCCTAGAAGATGCCCATTTTGTGTTATTAACACTTCATGAATCTCTGTGTTTGCCAACTGTGGCTGTTCATGAAAGGTTGAGCAAGGATGTTGATTGTGGGTTTCCAACTGAAAACTGTACCTCTGTAACCTGAGAAGGCCCCGCCTTCTCCCCCATCCTTTGCTGAATAAAGCCCCTGGGAAACTGAGGAGACTTGGGAGCGTTAACTCTCCTTTATTTTGGGGACTCAGGGTAAAATGTCTTCCATGTTATCAAGAGTGTTTATTTCAGGTTCCAGGGTTCTGGAGATTAAATATTACCCCACATTTAATAAACTAACAACATCAATGTTTCTGAGCAAATGGAGGTAGTGGAAGGTCACATTACTGTTAGCCAATCAGAGGGGAGATGTTTGACTTTCATGAATATTAATGAGAAAAACTGCACCCTCTCCTTTGGCTCACTTCTACTTCCTGAAACAGGAGTGCCAGAGCCTTTGTCAATAGAAAATGACTTACAAGGCATGCATTCATTCTAGAGACCACAAAATGAAATACAGAAGGCATCCAATAAACAGAACATGAACTTGTGGCTTTAAAAAACTAACCAAT
This sequence comes from Nothobranchius furzeri, assembly GCF_043380555.1. Lineage (NCBI taxonomy): Eukaryota > Metazoa > Chordata > Actinopteri > Cyprinodontiformes > Nothobranchiidae > Nothobranchius > Nothobranchius furzeri. Next base: position 66,815,650 of record NC_091753.1, on the reverse strand, counting down.
AAGATTGACCAGCATGTCCCACTGTCCTCCATCATTGGTTGGATTGGAAAGAAGGAACTGGACCAGGCGCCCATCCACAGGTTCGTTCCTCTGTGCCGTCTCCACACAGGCATGCAGGAAGTAGTAGCAGCGCTCAATCTGCAGAACCATCAACACAATAGTATTATTGGTAAAGGCTAAAGTACTTCATTAAACCTTTATATTGGGTTTTTATGTGAATGCAAACAAGAATGTGATTTTATGACAGGATATTAACAAAGCCCATTTAACAGTTGTGATATTTAAAGTCAGGATCATTTAACAGACCGGAAGGACTTGTAGCAATTTCAATAAATCAAATAAAAGCATGTATAGAAAAATATTGTATGTTCTCTTACACACACCAGTGTTTTTCGTTAACAAAAACGATAACTTCGTTAATGTTGCTAGATTCGTTGACGCCCCTTTTTCAACACGAAAACGAAACAGTGATGAGCTAAAAACAGCTCTTTGGTGACTAAAACACAACGAGACGAGCGGTTGTTTTCGTTAACGAGCTGAGAGTTGATGAAAACTACAGGGAGTGCAGAATTATTATGTAAGTTGTATTTGACGAATAATTTTATTATTGAACAACAACCATGTTCTCAATGAACCCAAACAGCTCATTAATATCAAAGCTGAATGTTTTTGAAAGTAGTTTTTAGTTTGTTTTTAGTTTTAGCTATTTTAGGGGGATATCTGTGTGTGCAGGTGACTATTACTGTGCATAATTATTAGGCAACTTAACAAAAAACAAAAATATACCCATTTCAATTATTTATTTTTACCAGTGAAACCAATATAACATCTCCACATTCCCAAATATACATTTCTGACATTCAAAAACAATACAAAAACAAATCAGCGACCAATAGAGCCACCTTTCTTTGCAAGGACACTCAAAAGCCTGCCATCCATGGATTCTGTCAGTGTTTTGATCTGTTCACCATCAACATTGCGTGCAGCAGCAACCACAGCCTCCCAGACGCTGTTCAGAGAGGTGTACCGTTTTCCCTCCTTGTAAATCTCACATTTGATGATGGACCACAGGTTCTCAATGGGGTTCAGATCAGGTGAACAAGGAGGCCATGTCATTAGTTTTTCTTCTTTTATACCCTTTCTTGCCAGCCACGCTGTGGAGTACTTGGACGCGTGTGATGGAGCATTGTCCTGCATGAAAATCATGTTTTTCTTGAAGGATGCAGACTTCTTCCTGTACCACAGCTTGAAGAAGGTGTCTTCCAGAAACTGGCAGTAGGACTGGGAGTTGAGCTTGACTCCATCCTCAACCCGAAAAGGCCCCACAAGCTCATCTTTGATGATACCAGCCCAAACCAGTGCTCCACCTCCACCTTGCTGGCGTCTGAGTGGGACTGGAGCTCTCTGCCCTTTACCAATCCAGCCACGGGCCCATCCATCTGGCCCATCAAGACTCACTCTCATGTCATCAGTCCATAAAACCTTAGAAAAATCAGTCTTGAGATATTTCTTGGCCCAGTCTTGATGTTTCAGCTCGTGTGTCTTGTTCAGTGGTGGTCGTCTTTCAGCCTTTCTTACCTTGGCCATGTCTCTGAGTATTGCACACCTTGTGCTTTTGGGCACTCCAGTGATGTTGCAGCTCTGAAATACGGCCAAACTGGTGGCAAGTGGCATCTTGGCAGCTGCACGCTTGACTTTTCTCAGTTCATGGGCAGTTATTTTGCACCTTGGTTTGTCCACACGCTTCTTGTGACCCTGTTGACTATTTTGAATGAAACGCTTGACTGTTCGATGATCACGCTTCAGAAGCGTTGCAATTTTAATACTGCTGCATCCCTCTGCAAGATATCTCACTATTTTTGACTTTTCTGAGCCTGTCAAGTCCTTCTTTTGACCCATTTTGCCAAAGGAAAGGAAGTTGCCTAATAATTATGCACACCTGATATAGGGTGTTGATGTCATTAGACCACACCCCTTCTCATTACAGAGATGCACATCACCTAATATGCTTAATTGGTAGTAGGCTTTTGAGCCTATACAGCTTGGAGTAAGACAGCATGCATGAAGAGGATGATGTGGACAAAATACTCATTTGCCTAATAATTCTGCACTCCCTGTATGCTCAAAATGCACATTTCTGCCCATCTGCTGTTTGTCTCAACTGAAGCGTATTCTGCTCTACAGACCATCCTCAGAAGGTAGTGAAGCTGGCTCCCACACCAGAGAGCACTAACCACTCTTATTTACATGGATGTCTGATGTGGGTTGGCAACCAGCTCGACTCAGTGCTTGCCTGCCACGGGAACGTGCAGCGCTCAGCCGCTCTTTGACGCTACTACGAGCGATGACATTGCTACTTTTAAATATATCTAAAATATTAATACGTTTCTTATCCATGTGCTTCCTGAAAAAGTCATGCTTTTGGGAAGATAAAGAAAAGACATTATGGTTTTACCAAATGTTTTAAAGTCTGTGTGTCAGGATTATTGTCTCTCCTCCCTGGTTCCTAATAATGGGTCACATTCCTGCTTTTCAACCCAACAGCATCACAGTGTAAGCCCATCTAAATGTTTATGAGCATAAATGGGTTATTTATCTTAATTCTGTGAAAACTCACAACACAGCAGTGCTATGGAAACACATTACTGCATTTAAGTAGATGGACTTTCCCACAATGTACATTCAAGATGGAGGTCTGATAACTGAAATAATAAACGAAACAAACACATTTATTTATTTCTATATAAAGATTGTGTAGAAGACTCTGTATGCTCCGTAAGAGTCCATTCTGTTAAGGAATGAAAATCATACATTTGTTTAGTGGAAATCTACAGAATGATGCACAGATCTGCATGAATACATTATATACATTATTGTGGTTATCAATAAAGTTGAAAATGATACCAGTCTGGATTATTGTTTTACAAAATCTGGAGCAGCTGAGATTTTTTCCCAGAGCCATAAAATAAATGAGGTTGGTATGGAACTCACTCCACTAGCTCAGAACACACGTCTGACCGATACTTGCTTTTGATACACAATAATACTTTCTTTAATGTTTTGTCAAATTAAAAACAAAAATCTTTGTTAACTATCCATCCACTTTAAACTGCTTATCTGGGTCGTGGGAGCAGCAGCCTAAGCCGAGACGCCCAGACTTTCGTCTTCCCAGCTACTGAAACAGCTCTTCTTAAGCAGGGCGTACACTGTGCGACTTTTTCACTTTTTTGAGCCGATTTTCCACTCGTGCGAGAATCCACGAGATCGGGGCGAGTTTTGCGCCGAGCGTCGTGTAGTGTACAGGGGGTTACGAGAGGCGATTAACACCACGTGACCAGCTACCGATCAGCAATCGTGAGCTCGCACGGACTTCTGGCGTGTTTAATATTTTGCTCGTCCCTCGTGAGGGTATCGCACTGTTGAAGCGGTGCTGCGACCCAAAATGTATCAGAACCGCTCACGGCGCATGAGCAATCCTGCATCAACGCCGCTCGCTCGATATTTCCCTAATAACACACGCTGTTCGTTTTTGTTTCTACACGTTTTTTTACTCACAAAGTTTGTCGTGTTCATGTCAAATTAAATGGATCACAAAATACAGATTTACTTTCTTTATTTCGTTTTCCTCATCCAACCCCCATAAATCCCTGTGTGTCCTCCTGCAGCACTCCTGAAGGACAACAGGCAAAACAAGACAAAAAAGTCTGACGTGTTGAGTAAAAACTGCTATTTTTAGCATATTTTTTGTGCCGATGTGTTGCTAACAGACGTACATTGTGAGCTGTCAGGTCGCAACCGAGAACTGGGTCGTGCAGTGTGAGCACATGACTCGTGCGATCTGCCTTGCGAGGAAGTCGTACAGTTTGAGCTGAAGCTGAGTGCTACGAGTGAAAAAGTCGCACAGTGTACGCCCGGCTTTAGGGTCTCTAATGACCTTCTGAATCACAGTGATGCAGGGGACTGTTCTGTTCTGGTCCTGCTAGACCTGACTGCAGCCTTTGACACTGTTGACCATCACCTGCTACTGGAGAGGCCTATCAGAATCTGCTCTGGAGTGGTTCTCCTCTTATCTTTCTGAGCGCTCCTTTTCTGGAGCCGTCTCCAAGTTTAGGTCATCCACCACCTCTCTTACCCATGGTGTCCCACAAGGTTCTGTGCTGGGGCCTCTGCTCTTCCTCCTCTATCTGCTTCCTCTTCAGCACATCCTGAGCTCCTTCAAAGGAATCTCCTACCATCTTTATGCAGATGACATCCAACTGTACATCTCCTTCAAGCCCCATGAGATGTCTAAGCTGCAGCTGTTACACACCTGCTTAGACTCTATCAAAACCTGGATGGTGGGAGCTTTCTTCAGCTGAATGAAGATAAGACTGAGATCCTCATCTGTGCCCCAGACAAGCTGGTTCCCAAAGTCAGAGACTCTCGTGGTCAGCTTGCTTCTCACACCAAACCTTCTGTCAGGAATCTTGGCGTGACCTTTGACCCAGCTCTCACCCTGGATTCTCATGTCAGTTCTCTTGTTCGCTCTTCCTTCTTCCATCTCAGGAACATTGCTAAGCTGAGTCCCATTCTGTCCCGCTCTGAACTTGAGACTGTTCTCCACACCTTCATCTCCTCATGCTTAGACTACTGTAACTCTCTTTTCACGTGTCTGAGTAGAATCTCCCTGAACCGTCTACAGGTGGTTCAGAATGCCTGTGCTCGGCTTCTGACCAAGTCCTCCAAACACACCCACATCACCCCGCTTCTCCTCCAGCTTCACTGGCTGCCAGTCAACTTCAGGGTTCATTTCAAGATCCTGGTTCTGGTCTATAGGGCCTTACATGGACAAGCACCATCTTACATTGGTGATCTTCTTAGTCCCTACACCCCCAGCAGGTCCCTGAGGTCCAGTGATCAAAGCCTACTGGTTGTGCAGCACCAGGCTAAAGACAAGGTGACAGATCATTTGCTGCTGTGGCCCCCAGACTCTGGACCCCTCTCCCCCTGAGCCTGAGATCAGTGGACTCAGTGAACATCTTTAAAAAGCAGCTGAAGACTCACTTGTCCAAGCTGGCTTTTGTATGACCTTCACCACTCTCTTTCTTCTGCTCTCCCCACCTATTCCACCTTCCTTAGGATCCACTGATTTCCCTCTTTCCTATTCTCTCTTTCTTTCTTAACTTTTTTTTATCACAATTGTCTATTTTTTGCTAATCTTGAATACATTTTTAACCATTTTCTAAATTATTTTTTATCTTTTTACATTTTTTGTTTTTGTGAAGCACCTCGTGATTTTTATCTTGAGAGGCGCTGTAGAAATGATACTTTCTTCTTCTTGGGCCAGCTCTTCCGGGGAAATCCCAAGGCGTTGCCTGGCCAGCCAATTAACATAGTCCGTCCAATGTGTCCTGGGTCATCCCTTGGGTCTCCTCCCGGTTGGACGTGCCCGGAAAACCTCACCAGGGAGGCATCCCGACCAGATGCCCAAGCCACCTCAACTGGCTCGTGGAGGAGCAGCAGATCTACTCCAAGCTCCTCCCGGATGACTGGCCTTCTCACTCTATTTTTAAGGGAGAGCCCAGCCACCCTGTGGAGAAAACTCATATCGGCCGCTTGTATCGTGACTTCGTCCTTTAGTCACTACCCAAAGCTCGTGACCATAGGTGAGGGTAGGAACGTAGATTGACCGGTAAATCGAGAGCTTTGGCTTCGAACTCAGCTCTCTCTTCACCACGACAGATCGGTACAACGCCTGCATAACTGCAGACGCAGCACCAATCCGCCTGTCGATCTTATGCTACATATTTCCCTCACTCGTGAACAAGACCTCGAGATACTTAAACTCCTCCACTTGAGCCAGGAGCTCATCCCTGACCTGGAGAAGGCATTCTACCCTTTTCTGATTTAAGACCATGGTCTCGGATTTAAAGGAGCTGATTCTCATCTTAGCCCAGGGGTCAGCAACCTTTTCCCATCAAAGAGCCATTATTTCCCGTTTCCCACATTAAAGAAAACACTGGGAGCCACAGCAGCTGCGGCGTTGTGCACCCCAAGACAGCCAAGAGCTGCTTTAACTGATCATAACAGGTGACAGCAACCAATACCACTCGCTCATGTAGGCTACCTCAAAGTTATCTTTCAACAGAAGATAATTAATAAAACGAGTTTTACAAAATTGATCCAGAAGTTGAAGCCTGTCTGTGCCTACAATAATATTTTTCACCGTTAGTGGTTTTGTTAGTTGAGCAAGTGCCACTTTTTACCGTGTCACACACGTCTCCTTTTAAAACATGTTTAGACTGTTCAGAATACAAATCCAGGCTCTGTCTCATTGGACTGTTGTAATTAAACTTTGTACTGAACAAAGCTTTTCATTAAACAATGTTAAAAAGGATCCGATCAATTGGTTTTCCCCTCATCTACAGTAACGGAGATAACGGCGCAGTGTGCCTGGCACTGGTGTTAATCAAGTTTAATGTTCCTGTTTGCAACAATCTTCACATGAAGGCAAAACTGTTAAATGGCAGGGTTCACATATTTCCCATATTTGATTGTTTATTTTGACAGAGAAACCTCAAGCCTGCAAATGCGCTAACGTTTTTATCGTTACACACATGGCGGAGGTAGTTAGATCAATCAAGAAAAGATTCCCATCAGAACATCTGAGCATTATTGGACACGGAGCTCAGCGCAGCTCACTGTCAGCGCGCACGTAGGTGGACAGCGAGCTGAAGATTGATTCAGCCGATGTGTAGATCAGGGGCTTGGAGCGCGTCGCAGAACCAGAACCATGCAGGAAGATTCCTCTCACTGAAGCAAGTGCTTCCCAAACCCTGTCTCTCAGAGAGACTTGTCACTTAGAAAATGTTCCCTAATTATGAAACTTTGGCTGAATAGCGCTTGTTCCCGTCTCCAATGTGGCAACGCAGCGATGCATTCATGAGCCTGTCTGAGGCAATAGTCCAGAATCTCATATCTTTTTCAACTCAGAAAGCCCCTATAGAGACATTTGCAGGTGCCCTCAGCCGTTGGACCTGTTCAGGTTCACGCAGACAATCTTTAAATTTAGAATTGGCGTACAGATAAAAAATGAATAATATTTTAATTAAATATTCATTAATTATTTTACAAGAAGAGAGCCGCATTAAACGGATGAAAGAGCCACGGGTTGCCGACCCCTGTCCTAGCCGCTTCACACTTGACTGCGACCGCTCCAGTGAAAGCTGGAAATCACTGTCTGATGAAGCCAACAGGACCAACACATCTGCAAAAAGCAGAGACCTGATCCTCAGGAACAGAACAGATCCCCTCAACATCTTGGCTGCTTCTAGAAATCCTGTCCATAAAGGTTATGAACAGAATCGGTGACAAAGGGCAGCCTTGGCGGAGTCCAACTCTCACTGACAATGAGCCCGACTTACTGCCGGCAATGCGGACCAAGCTCTGACACCGATCATACAGGGACCTAACAGCCCGTATCAGAGGGTCTGGTACCCCATATACCCGGAGTACCCCCCACAGCCCCCTCCCCAGGGGATGCGGTCGAATGCCTTCTCCAAATCCACAACACACATTGGTTGGGCAAACTCCCATGCACCCTCCAGAATCCCCCTAAGGGTACAGAGCTGGTCCTGTGTTCCACGGCCAGGACAAAAACCACACTGTTCCTCCTGAATCAGAGGTTCAACAATCCGATGGACCCTCCTCTCCAGAACCCCTGAATAGACCTTAACCAGGGAGGCTAAGGAGTGTGATCCCTTTGTAGTTGGAACACACCCTGCGGTCCCCCTTTTTAAATGGGGGGAAAAAGGTTAAGATGTGCTTATTGTCAATTTTTGATTGACGGCTTTGACCTTTGACCTAGGGCTGCTCAATTAATCGAATTTTAATCACAATTACGATCTGAGTTTTGAACGATTATACAAACAAAACAAGCCGATTATTTGCTCCTCCCACTTGCGCTACCCTGAGTTGCAAATGAAGCGCTCCTCCCACAGTGTTGCCAACTTGGCGACTTTGACGCTATTTCTAACAGCTTTTCAGACATCCATATAGCTGGGGGCAGAGTGAAATCAGGCTGGGGCGGCACTAAATTAGCTGGAGGAAAAACCATGTGTGTGTGTGTGTGTGTGCGTGCGTGTGTGTGTGTCGTGTTGGATGGCTGCTTATACTGAGCCAGGATCCTCTGGAGGTTTCTTCCTGTTAAAAGGGAGTTTTCCTGTCCACTGTCGCTGCATGTTTGCTTAGTATGAGGATTGCTGTAAAGACTGACACTAGTCAGTGACTTGATGGGTTCCTTATATAGGAAACTTTTTTCTGACTGGCTTAATGACCTGACCTAGATGGAATGTTTATTATGTGAAGTGCCTTGAGACGACTCTTGTGATTTGGCGCTTTATAAATAAAATTGAATTGAACTGAACTGAATTAAATTATATTTGGGCTGTAATTACAGATTTATGTTTTTTTGTTTTGTTTTTTTGTTTCATCAGGGGAGACGAATGGTGTGGATGAGGCCTTGGTTAACATGGTGACTGATGATTCCCAGCCCATCACTATTGTGGAGGACAATGGGTTTAAAAACCACGCCTCCGCACGGCCCAAAATTTCCGCAACGCGCACCTAGGAAATTTTCTAACCACGTGGACGGTTGGACGTGGAAAAACATGGCGGACTGGCAAGAACTAGTATGGCAGAGATTCGTAACATTTGTATGATTCAGCTCTCAGAGATCACCGTGATCAATATGTTGTTAATAATTCTTGGAGAGAAATAGCTCGCACTGTCGGAAAAGACGAGGACGCTGTTAAAAATGCTGGAATGCCATGTTGTAAACAACAGTAATTTCTACTTCTACTATGGTGTAGTGTTGGATGCATGCCGTAGAGCTCCATGCTGCCCCGTTCAGTTTGGGAGAATATTGGCTCACCGCAGAGACAAGCCGCATGAACCATAAACGCTGCAAGTTGTGAAGCGCGTTCCATCCGCGAGCCGCATCACCAAGTGGAAAGTAAATGTGTCAAGCATAAACCAAGCTTTATGATGTTCTCCCCACAAGGCAGGTGTGTATCCTAAATGCCATATTAAGAGTCCTACTTTCTTTTGTTCAGGCTTAGAAATCTATGGTGGACCAAAGAAGTCCAAAGAAAAAGCAAAAACAAGTGTGGCAATGGTTTCTGCAGGTAGTGCAACATCAGATATGTGGACCTCCATTAACACTGAGGCATGTCTAGCTGTGACATGTCATTTCATTGATTCAAACACGTCTTTGCAGTCTGTTGTGTTAGATGTGCAGCACTTCCCTAGTGCATATACTGCTGTAACCTGGTACAAGTAGCAGCAGCACTCATGTCAGAGTGGGGGATTACAGACGAGGTTACATGCTGTGTGACTGATGGGGCAGCAAGTCTGGGTGCAAGGGAGCTTCGTTTGTGTCAGTAATTGTGTGGCACATACTATGTACTTTATTGTGAAAAAACCTCTTGATCCACACACTGGATCACATTTCACTCAAGGATGGATTACTATCTTATGTTTAATAAGGACCTAAATAGGATAAAGGATTGCAGAATAGGTGAAAGAGATTTCTCTGGTTACTGTGGAGTTTACTTAAAAATATATTTGGATGGAAAATGAAGGACAACCTTGTGAAGGCTAAATGTTTGCTGATTGACTCAGCCTTTATAAAACAAATGATTACTGATTTTAACGTATATCTTCGAGATAACGATAATGTAGAGATAAACCCAAGTATTGTGTGGGATGCAGCTAAAGCTGCTATCAGAAGAACAATAACGGCCTGGTCAACCATGCTTAAAAAGAAGAAGACACAAGAAGTGTCACAACTACAGGAAAAATTAAAGATCCTGGAACAGTCAGTTTTAAAGGATAAAAATAAAAATACCACAGTAACCCACCAGATTTGACAGATTAAGCTAGGATTAAGACTAGTTTTATTTAGATCATGGATGAAGGATCTGTGCCTCCCTCATGGAAGGAGGCCTTTATATCAGTCTTACCAAAGAGAGGGAAAGATAGATTAGATTGCAAAACTTATAGGCCAATAAGTGTGCTGAACTCGGATTACAAATTATATACAATTATCTTAGTACAAAGATTGGATGCTGTAATACCTTTATTAATCGATAAAGATCAAACGGGCTTCATGAAAATCAGACAAACCCATGATGACATTAGGAGAGCTTTACATATTATTGAACACATAAATAAGAAAAGTAGCTCAATTATCCTTAGATGCTGAAAAAGCATATGATTCAGTGAATTGGGATTTCCTTTATCTAGTAATGAAAGATTTAGTTTCTGCAATAAATTCATAAAATGTTTCCAGGCCCTTTACTCCTTCCCTACTGCCAGAGTTAAAACCAATGGTAGCCTTTCCAATGCTATAACCTTAAAGTGTGGATGTAGACAGGGACGTCCAGCTAGCCCTTATCGTTTTAATCTGTTTATCAAACCCCTAGCCCGGGCCATATGTCAGGAAACGACACTAGAGGGTGTTATAATAGGTGGGGAGGAATATAGGGTTGCCCTGCGATGGACTGACACTCTGTCCAGGGTGTACCTCGCCTGATTGCCCACTGGACATAGGCCGAAACATGTCAGCCGAAGGTAAAGAAACATCTAATTATTTCACTGTGTTAAATAAGAAAAAGAAGATGCTTATGATTTAATAGCAATTCCTATAGTAAAATGGGAGGTGGATCCTCTCTCTCTCTCTCTCTCTCTCTCTCTCTCTCTCTCTCTCTCTCTCTCTCTCTCTCTCTCTCTCTCTCTCTCTCTCTCTCTCTCTCTCTCTCTCTCTCTCTCTCTCTCTCTCTCTCTCTCTCTCTCTCTCTCTCTCTCTCTCTCTCTCTCTCTCTCTCTCTCTCTCTCTCTCTCTCTCTCTCTCTCTCTCTCTCTCTCTCTCTCTCTCTCTCTCTCAGCTTCTGATAAAATTAAAGTCAAAGTGCTATTAGTCCTCACACACTGTTGAAATTCATCTTTAACCCATCCCCGTGAGGGTGAGCTGCAGCTGTGGCCACACTCAGGAACTATTATTTTTATTTATTTATTTATTCATTTATTGACATTAAAATAAAAATACAGAACTAAATTTCTGCAAGCCAAAATGAAAAAGGGGACAGAAAGAAGAAAAACTTATGTTATCTGCCCCTTTTAACTAAAATAACATTAATACAAATGAAACAATCATATGATTCTTAAAAAACTTGAACAATATAGTTTCTGGACTGGTTGGCCGACAAAATCTCAACCCATGAATTGAAAAAAAGAGAAAACAATTTACACAGAAAGAAGCATCAAGTTATAGACCTATATACATACATATATACACATATGCATATATAGACTTGTTTCCTTTTCCTTTTATTTTTTTTCTTTCATCCCCCAACCCCCCTCCCCTCACGCATTTATGTAACGGATCTATATAAGTTAAACATCTCATTTTTTATCTCTTTTTTGAAAGTCAATATTGTTTTTGCATTCTTGATTTCAGTATTTAATTTATTCTACATTTTAACTCCATATATGGACACACAATGTTCCTTTATGAGTAGCCTATGTCTAGATATGTTAAATAATTCATGTCCTTTTAAATCATATTTACTATGTCTTTTTGTAAATCTTTTGATTAAACCTGCAGGTACGTTCCTTTTGTTTGCATTATACATACATTTTAAAATATTGTAGTCCACCAGATCATAGAATTTTAGTGTTTTTAATTTTATAAATAATGGATTGGACGGATCTCTGTAGTTGCTCCTTGTGATTATTCTTATTGCTTTTTTCTGTAAGATGTAAATGGAATTTGTGTAAGTTTTATATGTTGTTCCCCAGATTTCAATGCAGTAGTTCAGGTATGGTATGATCAGTGAGTTGTATGACAAATATAGTGAATTATTATAAAGTAACCATTTTGCTCTATGTAACAGGGCAATAGTTTTAGATATTTTAGTTTTGACACTGTTTTTATGCAGTTTCCAAGACATTTTTCATCAATGATGACTCCCAGATACTTGACTTCTTTTACTCTTTTAATATTAATCTCATCTATATTTAATAAAATGTCATCATTTGAATATGTATTACTAAATATCATAAAACATGATTTATCACTGTTTAATGATAAGTTTGTTCCCATCAAACCATAGTTTAATTTTTTCCATCTGTTTGCATCACTTCTATCATCTGCTCAACATTATCTCCTGAATAATGAAAAGTTGTATCATCAGCAAATAAGGTGCATTTTAATATATTGGATACCTCAACAATGTCATTTATATAAATGATAAATAGTTTAGGGCCCAATACCGACCCTTGTGGTACACCACAAGTAATGTTATTTATATGTGATTTTGTGTTGTTTATTTGAACATACTGCTGCCTATCGGTAAGATAACTTATTATCCATTTTAGGGCCATCCCTGTGATACCATATTTACTAAGTTTTTAATAAGAATTTTATGATCCACTGTATCGAATACGTTTTTTAAATCAATAAAGATACTTATGAGATGAGTTTTTTTGTCAATGGCTTCCGATATTTCTTCTGTTATTTCCATTAATGCCATGGATGTTGAATGATTTGTTCTAAAACCATACTGACTGTCATTTAATATCTCTTCTTTGATCAGGAATCGGTCCAACCTAGCAATACATAATTTTTCTAGTATTTTTGAGAATTGTGACAATAAAGATATTGGTCTATAGTTGGAAAAGATATTAGGTGGTTTACTCTCCCAATCCAACCTTTTAAAGCTGAGTGTCATGCAGGGAGGCATTGGGTCCCATTTTTAAAGTCTTTGACCCACGATCTTCTAGTCCCAGGGTGGAATATCTACCACTTGGCCACTGACAAGATAATAGACAGTGAATCTCTAGGATTATAAAAGCCTGACCGATCTATGTCACACTGTCACTTAACAATCATGGACTCACCCATCTTGACTCACGACAGTTGTTAGCTTAGCATCCAGAAAAAAATGTGTTTTCAGTGAAGTTGACCTTTAAAAATATGAGTGAAGCTGATTTTTCATAGACCTGAAGTTTAGGAAAGTTTTGTTGAACTGTGATCCATTCTAGTTCAAAGGCCAGGAGTGCATGATAAAACACTGCTTTATGTTGGAGATGCTTGAAGAAGACCAACAAGCTTGAAAAAAGAGGCAGGTTATTCTTAAGGCTTAGCAATCATATTTTCAAGTTCGGAACAAGTATTAGTTGCATATATTAGAGAGAATGAGTGGAACCAGCGTGAGACAAAGCCAGAGCACTAGAATAGGACAGACAGACAACAACACGCAAAGCCTGTCAATGCTTTACAGTTAACCATTACACAAAACAGAGGGGTTTACATGGACAATGACAGTATAGAAAAGGAGAAGTCCACAATAATCCTGCACTAATGCAGAAGCGTGCAGTGTGGAAAAAGAACCTAAGCAAAAAGACATGATTCAATACATCTAAATCATCCAATACATGGAAAAAAAAACTGAATTTTTCCACTTGTGGACTGTGCCTTACCTTGTCCCAGAAAAAGAGGTATGACTGACTAAACTCAAATTCCTCTAAATTAAACTTCTTCATGAAAGGAAGTCGCATGACGTTGAGGCACGAGAAGATCCAACATCTTCCTGTTGGGACAAAACACAACAACATGTATGAATGGAAAAGCTTAGAAAAATCACAGAAAACAACCACGAAAGTAAACAGTTTCACTTTAAGATGTATTTATTGAATTTGCATTTCAATTTCAGCTACAAACAAAAAAGCAACATAACATCAAATATTTTTATTTGTTAACATTTAACTATAATTCTATTCAATTGGATTTTTCCAAGGGGCAGACTGGGACATTAATTCAAGTCGGGAATCTTGAAACCATCCCAGGCCTCCGCTCAATTCACACTAAACACAATAAGTGAGTCAGGTTGGGATATATATATATATATATATATATATATATATATATATATATATATATATATATATACATATACATACATATATACATATACATATATATACATGCATATATACATATACATATATATACATGCATATATATACATGCATATATATACATGCATATATATACATGCATATATATATACATATATATATATACCTATATATACATATATATATATATACATATATATATATACATATATATATATATATATATATATATATATATATACAGTGAGGAACATAAGTATTTGAACACCTTGCGATTTTGCAAGTTCTCCCACTTAGAAATCATGGAGGGGTGTGAAATTGACATTGTAGGTGCATTCCCACTGTGAGAGACAGAATGTAAAACAAAAAATCAGGAAATCACATTGTATGATTTGTAAAGAATGTATTTGTTTTGCACTGCTGCTCATAAGTATTTGAACACCTGAGAAAATCAGTATTAATATTTGGTACAGAAGCCTTTGTTTGCAATTACAGAGATCAAACGCTTCCTGTAGTTCTTGACCAGGTTTGCACATACTGCAACAGGGATTTTGGCCCACTCCTCCACACAGATCTTCTAGATCTGTCAGGTTCTGGGGCTGGTGCTGAGCAACAAGGAGTTTCAGCTCCCTCCAAAGATTTTCGATTGGATTTAGGTCTGGAGACTGGCTAGGCCACTCCAGAACCTTGATATGCTTCTTATGGAGCCATTCCTTGGTTATCCTGGCTGTGTGCTTCGGGTCATTGTCATGTTGGAAGACCCAGCCACAACCCATCTTCAATGCTCTGACTGAGGGAAGGAGGTTGTTGCTCAAAATGTCACAATGCATGGCCCCATTCATCCTCTCCTTAATACGGTGCAGTTGTCCTGTCCCCTTCGCAGAAAAGCACCCCCAAAGCATGGTGTTTTCACCCCCATCTTCACAGTAGGGAAGGTGTCTCATCTCATCTGACCACATGACTTTCTCCCATGCCTCCTCTGGATCATCCAGATGGTAACTGGCAAACTGCAGACGGGCCTGGACATGTGATGACTTGAGCAGGGGAACCTTTTGTGCAATGCGTGATTTGAAACCATGACAGCATAGTGATCTACCAACAGTGACCTTTGAAACTGTGGTCCCAGCTCTCTTCAAGTCATTGACCAGCTCCTCCCGTGTAGCTCTGGGCTGATTCCTCACCTTTCTTATCATCAAGTGATACCCCACGAGATGAGATCTTGCATGGAGCCCCAGTCCGAGGGAGACTTACAGTCGTCTTTATCATCTTCCATTTTCTTACAATTGCTCCAACAGTTGATCTATTTTCACTAAGCTGCTTGGCAATTTCCCTTAGCCCTTTCCAGTCTTGTGGATGTCCACGATTTTGTCTCTGGTTTCTTTTGACAGCTCCTTGGTCTTGCCCATGGTAGTAGTTGGAGTCTGACTGACTGTAGGGTGGATAGGGGTCTTTAAAGAGCTCAGGTGCTACTAATTAAGATTACTAAGTGGAGTAGAGGTGGACTTCTTAAAGGCAGAGTAACAGGTCTTTTGAGAGCCAGAATTCTTGCTGATTGCCAGGTGTTCAAATACTTATGTCCAGCAGTGCAAAACAAATAAATTCTTTACAAATCATACAATGTGATTTCCTGATTTTTATTTCTATTTTTTACATTCTGTCTCACACAGTGGGAATGCACCTACAATGTGAATTTCAGACCCCTCCATGATTTCTAAGTGGGAGAACTTGCAAAACCGCAAGGTGCTCAAATACTTATGTTCCTCACTGTATATATATTAGGGCTGCACGATATAAGAAAAACCTGCGATATTCGATAACAGTGCTTAATATTGCGATATCGATATTACTCACGACTAATGAACAAATACTAAAGTATGCAGTGTTGATGTCGTCTGGCGTGTGACGTCTGCTCTGGGTTCAAAGCAAACAAAAACTAATGCATGAATTCCATTACAACATAACATTTTTATTGCAATAATATGCAGCTGCACCTGCTACTGTATTAGCAGCTGCGCCTGCTACTGTATTAGCAGCTGCACCTGCTACTGTATTAGCAGCTGCACCTGCTACTGTATTAGCAGCTGCACCTGCTACTGTATTAGCAGCTGCACCTGCTACTGTATTAGCAGCTGCACCTGCTACTGCATTAGCAGCTGCGCCTGCTACTGTATTAGCAGCTGCACCTGCTACTGTATTAGCAGCTGCACCTGCTACTGTATTAGCAGCTGCACCTGCTACTGTATTAGCAGCAAAACAACAAACTGCAAGCATGCAGTTTCTCAGTGACTTTAAAACATCACCTCCACCATAAAACTTTTTCTCATGCTCCAAATACAGAAAAACATCCCTTACCAGGGTTTTTTGAGTAAATAAAAAAAATCAGAATAAATAGTTTAAATGTTAAATAATAGTTAACATCACTTAAATGCAACAGCAAATTCTCTCATTGCTACTGAGCATTTTCTCCACTTATGTGGTTATGATATAAGGCTGTTGCTGCAATTGGGAAGGGAACTGTGCTGGGCCAAACTAGGAGAACATTAAGATTTTCTGAGGGAAAGAGAAAAACAATTGTCTACCTTTCAGAAGAGGAACTGGCAAAAAAATACTACATGGAAAATATGTGAAAACGTTTGGTTTTAACCCCAAATTGAACAAGTTTACCAAGATCTTAAAAAGCTGCTCAGATGATGAAACTGCAACTATGATTCTGATAACAAGCTAACAAATTGAACTAGCTCCTCTAAGATACGGCTAGCAGAGCTTCTGACTGACAGTTTATGTGCAGCAGCAAATCAACTATCCTGATTAACAAGGTTACAAAAGCTCATAAATGGAAAATTACTTTGATGTGTGGGGGAACTTTTACAGGCCCTCTTTAGCTGGGTGGGACTGGGAGGAGAGTGCTGTAGCCTTTTAGCTGGAAGATAACCGGAGCCTGGGGATAACATCACCACCCAGAGGAACACTAGCGACATGGAGGTAGGTGGGTTGGTTCACCGGCACGTGTCGGAGTCAGCCCGGTTACTATCAGCTGCTTAACGACACCGAGCGGACTCACGTTCACGTTTGAAAGCAGCACTGATTCCAGAAACCTCAGCGCAAAGTGCGTTCGTTGCTCTGAGCCAGCATGACGAACAAGGGAACGGTGCTGCTAACTCAGTTCGGGTGTTGCTTTCCATCCTAAGGGTCTATGTAGGGGGCGGGCGTATTACATGAACGGACCCATCTGATTGGCCGCATATCAGAAGGGCTACATTTGATTCGTCAAATAATACTTCCGGGTAAAAAAAACAGAGCTGGTTTACAAAAAGCTGATGTATGACATGGATGGAAATGTTTGAACCAAACATTTATCGCCGTTTTTGAAGTGCTTTGCGATGGGCCTATTGCACGTCCCGTTATCGCGATGACGATAATTTTTCGATATATTGTGCAGCCCTAATATATACATATATATATATATATATATATATATATATATATATACATATATATGTACAGTATACATCAGACCTGGGCATTTTACGGCCCACGGGCCACATACGGCCCTTTGGTTGACTTTGACCGGCCCGCGTAAGGTTAATTGGAAAATACAAAATAAATGTATTTTCTCATTTTACCTCATGCATGGGCTAAGGCTGCATTGCTTTTATTTTGAAGTTGTTTTTTACGTGCACAATGACGCAATACGTATAGCAACAAGTGCCCGCGGTTGACATGGTGATTGTAGCCCCCAGAAATGTCCGCTCATGCAAAAAAAAAAAAAAAAAAAAAAAAGAAAGATGCCAAATACAGGATTTTCAACAAAAATTGGGACTGCTAATTTTTTTTTTTACTGAAGTCGGAGGTAAAGCCGTGTGTTTGGTTTGCGGGGAGGAGATTGCCGTATTTAAGGACTACAATTTGAGTCGGCATTACGACAAGAAACACTCGGAAAAATACAAGAACTTGTCTGATGCTGAGAGGGCACGGACATCCGAAGCTTTGCTAGCAAAGTTGCAAAAGCAGCAAGGCTGTTTTACTAAGCTTCACACATCCAGGGATGCAGCAGCCAGGACCAGCTTTGTGATATCCCACAAAATAGCTAAAAACAGCAAGCCGTTTTCGGAGGGAGAGTTTGTCAAAGAGTGCATGGTGGACTCCGCAGCACTAATATGCCCTGAAAAAAAAGGCGCATTTGAGCAAATCCCGCTGTCCGGGCGAAACGTGGGGAACCTGGAGCTTCAGCTGCAACGTGAAGTGGCAAGTTTTGACTTTTTCTCATTGGCCTTAGACGAGAGCTGTGATGTCCGGGGGATAACGGAGCTCACAGAGGAGCGGGCAGCAATGCGGTCGATGAAAGGGACAACGACAGGGAGTGATCTTTCTACAGAGGTAAATGCGTGCACGGACACTCTGGGATTGAAATGGGAGAGACTGTCAGGTGTCACAACAGACGGTTGTCCAAATCTTACAGGGAAAAATGTCGGACTTTTGAAACGCATGCAAGATAAAGTGACAGAAATCGATGCAGATCAAAAATAGGTGTTTTTGCATTGAATTATACACCAACAT
This sequence comes from Nothobranchius furzeri, assembly GCF_043380555.1. Lineage (NCBI taxonomy): Eukaryota > Metazoa > Chordata > Actinopteri > Cyprinodontiformes > Nothobranchiidae > Nothobranchius > Nothobranchius furzeri. The sequence goes on along the minus strand of NC_091753.1, from coordinate 66,797,134 downwards.
GTGTTGTGCAAGTCAGTGCTAAAAATCAACCATGTTACTGATGTTGTTACTAAAATAATAAACTTCATCAGGGCACGGGCGATGAATCACAGACAGTTTGTGGCTCTTTTGGAGGACTCCACACAGCTGTCAGATGGCTCAGCCTGGGGAAAGTGCTGAAGAGGGTTTGGGACTTGAAAGCAGAGATTCAGGATCTCTGCGGGATTTCTACTCTTCTCTTAAGGAGGAGAACTTTCCAAACCTGAGGAGACATGCTCAGAAGATGTTGGTTTTCTTCGGCTCTACCTACATTTGTGAACAAACATTTTCATGATGAAGTTTACAAAATCCAGGTATAGATCCTCTCTCACTGATGATCATTTGTCAGCTGTGCTTCGCATCTCCACCTCAGACATTCAACCTGACTTTGATGCACTCGTTAAAGCACAGCAGAGACTAGATTTCTCTCACTGAATAAGAAAAAAATCGCTTAAAAACACAAAATAAGGTGTTTGGACCACAAATGTAGGCAACTAGCAGTGAACTGGGACACTTTTTTTGAAACCTCTTTCTCAAGATCACAGTTCAGTGATTTTATTTTACAGACAATACTGTGTGTCTGTAGAATGCTAAGAACCTCTTTCCAACAATATTTGAAACTCAAAATGTGTTTTGGAGTGAATGTGACTGAAACTGTTAACTAATATAAGTCACAAATGTTTAACAGAAACCAAATGCGCACTTTGTTTACCATTGCCTTGGGAAATTTGAATAAATCACATTTTTGTAAGCCAACCTCACTTTTTCCTTTTTGCTCATTTATAACATATAGTCTACTCTTACCAGCTTGAAATAACAATGGTATTTACTGCTTTTTATGAAGAAATACCATTAATATTATGCATAATTGACTTCAGCCTTTTGGCCTGGCCCTCCACAATATTTTCTATTTCTCGTGTGGCCCCATGGAAAAAATAATTGCCCACCCCTGGTATACATGGATGTTTTCCTCATTATTTATATATACACCAATAATAATACTAGGGGTTTAAAGGCTATGAACCAAAGACAGTACAAGCCAGAGATGAATGTTTATGCATTTAACATGAATGATAATCAAGGCTGCTTTGCAGTCTAATGCAGATCAGTCCAGGTGAGAATTATCATCTCATCCGTCTCTGATCAGCAGCAGCTGGATGTTTATGAGCACAAAGTTTCAAGTGAAGCACACTCTTCTTTTGACATTTTATTGCTTGTGTTTGCTCATGATCCATATTTCCATTTAGAAAATGTCTCTCCTACATGGATGTACGTGCCTGTCAGAGCGTTTAACCACTGGTTGGTCAGCAGGGCCCAGTTTTTCAAAAGTAATCCACTAGGATTTTGGATAACAGATTGGATTAACTCTTGAAAATGGGTTTTTCAAAAGTAAAAATGGATTACGTAATCGGATTAGATCACGTAATCCAATCTTGGTTTTGATTCGGATCAAACCTTTAGTTTGGGTTTTTCAGAACTTTTCCAAACAATCTGGATTAAACTGATCCCATCAGAAGAGTGGATTCAGCGTGGATTTCATGTCCAAAATGTAATGAAAGCTTTAAAAATGTATCAAATAATGCTATTTTTGGATCATGCAGTATATTACAAGATATCCTATTTATTCATAAGGTTTTAATTTTATTTGTTCTTCCGTCAAGCTACAGTGGTTAGGTCAGCTTTAACGTATTCAGCCTTTCAGTACAGGCCTGTAGCAAAGTAGGAGGAGTTTGGCCTCATAAAATAATCCCCTAACAGCTGACAAAATGGACCAAAAACAATACATTTTTCTGTCGCTAATTGATATATAATCATCACAATCGAAAATATTGTTGTTTTTAGAATATTAGTGATGCATGCAATAATTACAGAATAACCAAAAGAATGCAAACCAAAGCCAGACTTAAGCTCCGCCTCCTAAAGGCAACGCTCAGACGAGCTGGTCTCTCCACATCAGATGAGGAAGTCTGAATTTATTGTGGAGTATTTGACATTAAGTTTTTTTTATTATTCAACACATCTATATTTGAAACTTGTTATAAATGTCCTCAACGTACAGTGTTTGTGTTGTAGGTCTCAGATGAGCGGACTGCTGGAAGAGGATGGGGTGGGTTTTTCTTGTTTTTAGTTTTTTTTAATGTGTGTTTTCATGTCAAATAAAAATTAAACTTATATTGACCCTAAACTAGGGGCTGCATGACTTAATTTTTTTAAAGTAGACCGTCAAGTAATGAAAATCGAGTCAACTTCGACTAGTCATTGATGACGTCGTAGGCCTGAAGCGGCTAAAACTGATAGATGACCAAGCGTTTTTTCGCAATGCGGGGCAAGGGGGTGGGGTTGGGGGGCATGGGTCACTGGAGTTTGACAAATAAAATTGCGCCCACACTTTCTAAGTTAAACACATTTCTTTTAACAACGGTAGTTTCTGCATCTTGCTTCAGCCCTCTCTCCCCTCCCCCTGGGCAGCGGCCGCAAACTCACTGATGCGCCTGCAGACTCTCAGTGTTCCTGCTGCTCTAAACATTAAAATAATTATTTCATTTTCTGTTCCTCACTTCTGATTACCTTCAATGGTGTCCGTTTGTTGCAACCACCAGGTACAAAAACTAACTTGTTTATATTTGACTATTTTCCTGTCCTGCCTGTATATTATCTTCCAGCATGTCCTCTCAATCCTAAAGAAAAACTGCTACCTGGCTTCATATATATTCACCTCATGAGTTACCTTTGAACTGCAGTTCTAAAAGATCTACCGACCACTAAAACAGCGGAGTGCGCGCCGGTCGCACCAGTCAGGTGAAGTCACCGGAGGACAAAACAGGTGATCCACTCCGCTCCACAGCAGCGAAATGCATCAGGCACAAATAAAACACAGAAACCATTAAAGGAAATGAGCCGACATGAACGATCACGTGTTAAATTTGTTTTTGAGGTGGCGACACCTGATTTGATAATGTTTCTGTGACCGTGCTCAGGACGCAGATGTCTGGAGCGCGTCAACGATCAGAGCTTTGCATGCGTAAGCTGGTTAGGGTTAGCATGGGGGTGAGGGGAAGGTTACATTGCAAGAGGGTTAAGGTCACAATTCGGTCAAAGGTCCGCTTTACGGCAGAAGTCAGATACCAAGGCTCTGACACAGCGCATCGCCTCCCAACGCACAGGGGCTCGTCACCTGCTGTCTTTTCCGAGGACGCCATCTTGTCGGTCATTATAACGTGACAGCAACTAGTCGATGAAAGTCATAAAAAGTCACTGCAGAGCAGTGAAGTCGACTAGTCGACTAGTTGATACAACCCCTACCTCACACTGGCTGTTCTACTTTTTGCTCTTTACATATCTACAGTTCTACTTAGTGATTTCCTGTCCTGTTTGAGCTGGTTATCCAGATTTGGTGATCCTGAAAATTTCCTATCTGGATCAGATTGATCCAATCCGATGTTGCTTTGAAAAACTGGCTCAAAATTAAACTAGATTACGTGATCACAGATCGCAAAAAAAAAAAACGATTACTGAATCCGGATCAATTTTATCCAGATTAAATCTTTTGAAAAAACGGGCCCTGATGCTGCTGTCAGTCATTGTGGGAATGTGTACGGTGTGGGGAAACTATTTTATTTTCTCCCCTCTGCCTGAGCTGATGGTGACACATGCTGCGCCTCGCGGCAGTGATGCGCCTTTTGCACAAAATGCGGTCCTTCATCGAGCGCGTGCCAGTCTGTGGATGACTGGTGTGTGAGGACACACAGATATCTTTTCAGAAATCTGAGATTTCGACTAATGAATACCCGTAAAATGTACCGGTACACACTGTACCCTAGAAAAATGTGCTGGAATGCTGAAAGGTTATATTTAGAAGCGGCGGCGGTACTGGTACCGACCCAAAGCTCTGCTCTCTGCCACTAAAGAATATGAGTCTGATGATCTGATCATCCGAACCTGATCATCATGATCTGTTCCTGACAGCTGCCATTTCTCCCTCCCCAACCCACCCAACTCGCCAGGCATTGCGCGCTGCGCAATAATTAAACTGGCCCAAAAACTCCACCTTACGCCGGGGACACACCGGCCGAGGAAGCGCCGCGAAAATGGGACCGCCTTCATTCGGCGCCCTTGTTAAGCTATTCTATAGACCACATGGGCCGCCGAAGCGCCGCGAATCGCCTCGCGCCGGCGCGCGCCGTGCAGCGATCATTTCGGCGTCGGCTCTATTTTTTTCGCGAGCCGCGGGTGAATCGCGTCAATTCTGGCAGGAAGTCAAACCTAGACATAAGAGGCAGGCCGGTAAGGTTAACAAAATAAAGCATTTCAAAATAAAATTCCGCAATAGTCAAATGTGTTCGTAATCAGACACTGCAGAAAAACCACACGAACACACACACACATCGAACTTGTGTGCGTGTGTGACCACGTGAAGGGGTGTGTGGTTTTGGGTGTCTTTTCACCGGAGCAAACAGGACAGAGAGGCGGAAAGTCTGAGGCAAGCAGTTAAGATGGATGACTTTAAATTAATTATGGAAGTTGAGAAACACAAGGAGCTGTACGACCCCCCAAAAACATGATTATTTACGTACCCATTTCGGAAGAAACTGCTAGGATACAGCTGCAGAATTGGAGCGGGTTCCAAGAGATTCAACTGGCAGAAACAACTCATACCATAGGTACACACACACGCGCACACACACACACACACACACACACACACGCACGCACGCACATGCGCGCGCGCACACACGTAGAGGAAAATTATGGCGTTTAAAGCGTGCCACAACCCGTGCACGCGCATTGGGTCCACAGCGCGCGTGTGAACGGGACTCGCGAGCGCAAATATACATGGCAGCGCGCGTGTGAACGGGACTCGCGAGCGGAAATATACATGGCGAGAGGTCATTTGTGCACTGAGAGGGAGCAAACTGTGTCTGTGAGCGCACAAGGATGTGCACAAGTGACAAACCTGCGTGCGCGCGTTGTCAACGAGCACACGGCAGAGGAAAACGTGCGCGCGCGGCAGCCTCTGTGCGCGCTTGGCAGCCTCTCTGCGCGCTCGGTTTCTGACTCCTGCTCGCTCGGCTGTAAGGGCTTTTGGCACTCTGGAGGCGTGGCCTGTGGCAGATCTTCTCTGTCCTCTGATTGGTTAGTTTACCCCGCACTTTACCCTCTATCTATATAAAAAAGTCTGATATTCAGTAGTTGCTGGCATAGCTCAGCTGGGAGAGCGGGTGACTCTCGCCCCGGAGGATCCAGGTTCGAGTCCGAGCAAGGAAAATGCAGTAGATGTCATGTTAATTTTACAGTTGTGACTGTTCAACTGTCATTAAACGTCCGAATGTTTGCTGGGCAGTGTTTTAAAAAGTGCACATAAGCTAGATGGTTTTAACCATATAAAATTACATTTTTTGTGATACTGGAAAAATACATACTGAAATAAAACTACTGATTGAAAACTGTATGACTGTGGTTGTACAATATATGACTCACTAATACACTGCAAACTCCCTTAGAGTGGGGCTTCGAGAGAGAGAGAGAGAGAGAGAGAGAGAGAGAGAGAGAGAGAGAGAGAGAGAGAGAGAGAGAGAGAGAGAGAGAGAGAGAGAGAGAGAGAGAGAGAGAGAGAGAGAGAGAGAGAGAGAGAGAGAGAGAGAGAGAGAGAGAGAGAGAGAGAGAGAGAGGCCAGTCCACCCCTGCCTACCACCTTCTTCTGTGAATCATAATTTTCAACACTGAATGTGATGAAAAATAAGTACAGGGCTCATTTACAAGTGGAAGATGATCTTAGAGTCTGTTTGTGATCCAACCCTCCAAGAACAGAGAAATTGTGTGGTGAAAGACCAAGTCATCCTTCTCACTAGTCTTTGGTGTTACTGATGACTGGATCAACTGTGTGTAAGAAAGCCTAAAGCAAAACATTTATGATGAGACCCAGTTTTCCTGTTTTCTGCCAATACTCAGCATGTTCATTTAGTTAAAAGTCTGTAAAAAAGTCTTTGAACTAATTAAATAAAATTGGTTTATAAAAATTGTTTCAGACTTTTCATTTATGTTTTTGGAAGACTTCTATAAAGTCTATTTTACTATGAAACTGAGTATTTCTGTTGAAAATTTAGAAATAAAATTAATCTCTACAGTATCTGGGAATACAAAAGGCAGTTTGGAAAATATTATCAGCTTGAGGAGTATAAGGGGGTCCTTGCAAAATTTCTACCTCCATAAGGAGTTCCTGGCCCCTAAAAGTTTGAGAACCCTTGGCTTAGACAACAATCTCATTCACCTGATCCCAGAATACACACCCAGGATGATTAGACGCCTCCTCAGAAGCAAATGATGAAAGTATGGACTGAGAGAGCAACAGAAAGGCTGATGGATTGCTTCAAACCATAGACTGGAAAAACTCTGCCATGCTCATGGTGAACACCTTGACAGTCTAACCCACTATGTCACTGATTATGTTAATTTCTGTGTAGAGAACACCATCCCAACACAAAGAGTGAGGTGTTTCTCAAATATTAAACCCTGGTTGACCCCTGAGCTGAAATCCCCGCTGAACGATAAGAGAAAGGATTTTATGGCCCAGAAGTAGCTCAAACTTAAGATCAGACGGGCTAAAGACGTCTACTGGAAGACGCTTGAGAAACAGCTGGGGGAGAACAATGCTCATGGAGATTGGGTTAGTCTGATGACAAATCCCACCTGTGCATAGCCAGGTGCTCGTGTACGTTTGCCATCATTTCAAATTCTAATTCAAATTCAAATACACTTTATTAATCCCAGAAGGAAATTAGAGTTTTAGTACACACAATTCTGATATCAGACATACATACATACATAGGCATAGACACATGACTGTGGTCATTCGCAACCCGAGTTGCGCTACCTTAATAGAGATCAGAGGGTTTACATGAGGTTTGGTCAGGTGGAGGAAAAAAAAAGGTACTTCAGTTACCCTCCACAGGGAGGGCAGCTTTGCTATACAAAAAACACCTCAGACAGAAATGCAATAGACTTCACACATTACACAACATATGTGTCCACTATGTGGGGAGGTAGGGTTGGGGACTATCCTCGCATCAGTGCATGCATTTACATACAGAAACGCCCTCAATTAACCATAGTTCTTCATGCTACGTCCTTGGCACATGAAGGAATTCCCTGTTTATTGTTTTTTTTCAGAAAAACTTTATTGATAGCAAGATCAAGACACTGGCTGCTGAAGCGCAAAGAAACTAAACAAGTTGCAGAGGTTATAAACGCAGTCAGGACAAAGGAGAAGTTCCTGTCAGAAATTAAAAAAAAATTTATTTGACAAATCGTAGAGTAATGGGTTCTCATTTACATTTAACATCGAGAAGGTTCTGGTGGGTGGATCTGAGGGCTCGGGTTGGAGCATAAGGCTTTAACAGTTCAGTAATATAGGGTAGAGCTTGAACATGTAGATCATTGAAAATTCTAGTCAGGATTCTAAAATGAACTCTAAAGTTAATGGGTAACTAGTACAGAGACATTAGAATAGGATTGATGTGAGCTCTTCGGTTTGCTCCAGTTAGGTGACTCGCTGCAGAGTTCTGGACCAACTTAAGGTGGTCAAGGGCTTTTATGTTAAAACATGTCAAGAGTGTGTTACGTTAATCTAGATGGGAGGAGACAAAGGCATGGAGAACCATTTCAAGTTCATGTTTTGACACCAACTTTCGCAGTTTGGAGATATTTCTTAAATGATGAAAACAGTTTCGGACCAAAGTTTTTGAGTGACCTTCAAGAGACATTGAATGGTCAAAAACACCCAAATTCCTTAAGTTCATCTTGACAGCACAGGACAAATGACCAAGTTTTAGACTAATCAGGGGAACCATGCTCTCAGGGGAATTGATCAGACATTCAGTCTTTTCAGAGTTTAACTGGAGGAAGTTATCTTTTAGTCAGTTGCTGATAGCTGAAATACACTCAAGTAATTCAGACAGTTTATAGAACTCAGAATCCTGAAAGGAGCAGTACAGCTGAATATCATCTGCATATAGGTGATAAGAGAGTCTAGGGATGGGTACAGAATTCGGTACTTTTTAAGGTACCGACCAAGCACCGATTCACTTAATTTGAAACAGTGACTCATTTCGGTACCCGTCCTTCGCAACGAGAACTTGCCTAGACAGCTGTGCATGTGCAAGAGTGTTACGTCATTGGTCGCTGCGAGCCAGTTGTAAACAGAGCAGCATGGGTAGAAAGAATGAAAGCTAAAGCTTGGATCCACTTCACTAAATGTGATGGGTAATTGGGTGATGATGAAACGCAACAACGATCTAAGTGAGACATCCTCATCTTAATCTTCTCCGGTAGGTAAATAAAATGTTTAGGATAACGTTAGCTTGATTTGTTAGCTTCCGTTTCACTAATGGTGCGTTCGCTTTCTCCTCGGAACTCCAAAATTCCAACTAGAAGAACATGAATGCGCTCTAAAGTTTGGCTTCACTTTACTAAATGTGACGGGTGATTGGGTGAAGATGAAACCAGTGACAACGATTTAAGTGTGAGGCATCATCGTTTAAATCTGCTCCAGCAGTTAAATAAACTGTTTAAGATAACGTAGCTTGATATGTTAGCTTCCTATGCCACCATTGTTATCAACTAATGGTGCGTTTGCTTTCTCCTCGGAAATTCTAACTTCCCAGTAGGAAAAATCAAATGAAAAAGGACGGTAAAAGGAATGAAGATACGCAGTAAATTTAGTTCACAGTAAAGATGTTTGCTTCAGTTTAATTATCAGCTTATAAAACTACAAGGACAATGTTAAAATACAAACAGTTGTATGTTATTTATCGTGATATTTATCAAATATGGTTAGATATTGAGAAAAATATATATTTAATTATAAAAGAGAATTAAAAATATTAAACACTCAAAAGTATCAAAAATTGGTACCGTTAAGTACCGGTATCGATTCTTAGGTACCGGGAATTAGTACCGGATCGATTCAAATGTCAAAGGTACCCATCCCTATAAGAGACATTATGAAAAGAATCAATTATCTGTCCAAGAGGGTGTATGTACAGCAGAAACAACAGTGGATCCAAAACAGACCCTTGGGGTACCCCACAGAACAGATCAGTAGAATCTGACATGATTTGGTTTATACAGACACTGTAACTTCTGTTAGAAAAGTATGATCTAAACCAGTCTAGAACAGTTCCAGAGATCCCCACTGAGTCACCAAGTCTGTTAATTAAGGTGCTGTGATCAACAATGTCAAAAATAGCTTTTTCAAAGATTGCATAAACAAGCTTGGGTCATCACCCTGAACTGAGATGCTGTCAAATAATCTAGAAAATCCATCCACCGCTGACTGATTAATGATACGTCTCTTTGATTTTAGGTTGTGAGGGACAGATTCAACATTAGATAGGACATTAAAGAAAATGCAGCTGTGGTCACTAACATGAACCTCTTCAACATGTAAATGATTGATGTTTAGTCCCAAAGAGAAAACAAGATCTAGTGTGTCCCATTTAGTGTGTGGGGCCTGAAACGTGCTGCTCCAAGTTAAAAGACTCTGTAATAGACATGAACTCTACTGCTGTGCTACAAGTAGGATCATTAGTGCATGAGTTAAAGTCACCAAGAATTAAAACTTTTTCTAGTTTGATCATTGATGATAGAAATTCTGAAGATTCAGAGAGAAAAGGGCCAGCTGGACCAGGAGGTCGGTAGATTAAAATCAAGGGCGTCAGTTTGTTTTCAGAATTGCTGGGGACAATAACCATACACTTGAGTGGGGTTTAAAAATTGCTGGGGACAATAAAGTAGGCTAGCACAGGGGTCGGCACCCCGCGGCTCTGGAGCCGCTTGCGGCTCTGGAGCCGCTTGCGGCTCTTCCATCCATCTGATGCGGCTCTCTGTGCTTGTAAAATAATGAATGGATATTTGAATAAAATGCTTTATATTTTACTGCATTAATTTTACATCTGTATGCCAATTCTAAATGTAAAGATCGTCTGCGTAAACCTGAACAGGTCCAACCCGGTCTTACTGTGAGACCGGGTTGATGGGTCACGCTTGTGCGTAATCATATGCGCTTTCTGAGCTGAAGAGGATGTGAGATTCTGGGATTCTCCTCAGACGGCTCCTGGATGTGTCGCCACATTGGAGACAGGAACAAGCACTATTCAGCCAAAGTTTCATAATCAGGGAACAGTTTCTAAGTGACAAGTCTCTCTGAGAGATAGGGTTTGGAAAACACTCGCTTCAGTGGGAGGAATCTTCCCGCATGCGCTCTGGTTGTCTGGGTGGCTCTGGGGTTAATCAAGTTTAGTTGTTTCTCTTTGCAACAATCTTCACAGGAAGGCAAAACAGTTAAACGGCAGGTTACATATATTTCCATTTGACTGTTTATTTTGACAGATGAACTCAAGGATGTTGCTTGGTTTGAAAGAATTACCCCGACGCACACTGATGCGCATGGATGAGCTGACATTTTAATCGTTAACGCACATCGCGGAGGTAAAATATTCCCATCAGAACATCAGAGCTTTATACTGGACACTGTGTTCAGCGTGGCTCGGAGCGCCCACGGTGGACAGTGAGCTGAAGATCTGGGGTTTGCAGCGCAGTGCAGAACCACGGCGCATGCGATAAGATTTCCTCCCACTGGAAACCCGGTCTCTCTGAGGGATGTGTCACTTGGAAAAATGTTCTTTTTATGAAATTATGAAACTTTGGCTGAACAGCGCTTGTTCCCGTCTCTAATATGGAGACGCATGATGCGTAGAGACATTTGATCACGCACAAAGTTTATGTGGAGCAGAAGCGGTCGGGCCACGGCAGGTGAAACGTTCCTAGCCCACATGAAGTGAAACTGTTTAATTGTAACATTAATGTGTTACTGGACACGCTGGTCTGGTTGGTTAGACCAGTGTTTGAAGTGGAAAACACACACACACACACACACACACACACACCAAATAAAATAATGCTGACAGCGTGGACTAGAAGACAGGTGATGGGTTACGTATTTAAATGATGATCAGGCTGCTGTAAAATGTAATCTCCATCCACATCCAGACACAATTATCCTCTATTCTTTCTCTATTTGCTCTGCTCTTGTCTGGGCTGATCAGCTGATGGTGCGCACGGCGCGCCTAACTAGCGGCTGATGCACATTTTACGCATTTGGAGAGGTGAGCTGGATGCTTTGCGTTTACTGGAAGATGGTCCACTTAACGCACGGGTGTAGACTAAATATAAATGACAAATGAATGAAAATTAAATTGTGAGTTGTTACTTCATATTTTATAAATAAAAATGACGGGGGAAAACATTTATGACATCTTTTTAAACTAAAATTTCTAGCGCGACCTGCCTGCTTCACTTAAGTCACTGCTTATTAAGGTCCGTCCAAAATTACTGTGGGAAACGGGTAATAATGGCTCTTTGATGGGAATAGGTTGCCGACCCCTGGTATAAGATCTGAGCTGGTAAAACACAAATCCTCATCAGCAGGCGTTTTTGAAAGTGGGGGGGACACAGCTGCCAATCACAAATTTTGCCGGGGACATGTCCCCGGTTAAAATGACGCCTATGATTAAAATACAGTGAAATATATTTTGTAACCCTGCTTTGATGACATGGCAATCAACAGTAGTAAAAGGGCCATTTTTCACCAGAATAAAGACATGTTTGTCCTTAAAGACCACAGCAAGACCTCCACCACGACGTGCCGAGCATGGTGTGGTAAACACAGAGCTATTTGGTGGACATATGTCACTGAAGTGAATATAATTTCCATCTTGCTGCCACGTCTCTGTAAGAACTAAATATTCCAACACTTCGCTGATGAACAGCTCGTTTAAAATAAAGGATTTGTTTGAGATGGAGCGAGCATTTAACAGGGCACACTGAACTGAATCCTGGAGAACATTTGTCTTCTTAATCCGTTCGAGAGGGATGGGTCGTAAATTTTCTGGTGCGTTTCTGGGTTCTCTGGCAATGAATATGTCATAAATATGGCTTTTCTGGTTGATAAATGAACAGGAATAAAAAAAACGTTGGGGTTTGTCAGCAGAAGACAAAAGCTTGGGGATTGTGACCTTTGGAAGACACACAGAAGATGGTTGCACTGTGGGATGACTGTAGGTTGTAGGTTATTGTCTGGTATCAGCAGCTGGGTCTCCTATTGTCATCAGGATCAGGAGCTTCCTGAAGAATGTGCTTTTAAAGGATTCCTCCCTCCTCTGGACTTCAGTCATTAATATTTGATTGATTATTGAAATAAATGTTCAGCGCCTTGGGCTTCCTGAAAGGGTTGCGGAAGGCGCTTTATAAATAAAGCTTTGATTGATTGATTGATCAATCTCAATTTATATATATATACTGTTTTTGTTTGTCCATAAATATGTAACACATACTTGAATTTTAAAATGAGCTCTTAACACTGAAGTGCTTATTTATATCACAATAGAGCCAGCTAAATGTGCAACAAAGTAATGATAATTTAATAAATATGATATATAAATATCCATTAAAATGTAAACAAAATTGGAGTTAAAATGAGACATTTTGGCAGCACAAAGAACTTGTTAAACGCATACAACATTTATTACAACAGTTGTAGGCAGATAGGAGACGGGTGGATGTTGGTTCGCAGTCATCGAAGGTTAGTGTGATCTCTTCAAGGAGAAAGTGGTTTCTAGAGATCTGTAGAAAACAAAAATGTAAGTTTCAAGTAAAGAAAAGAGTCGTAGCCACCAGATTATTTATTCTGCCAGATAAACTGATAGGTTACAGGTGTGTGAGGACACACTCATGCTCTCATAACCAGATAACAGGAGTTATCAGGTGATCAGCCAGTCTAATGATGAGATGCAGAAAGAAAACAGTTCCAGGACAACAACAATAATAATAATAATAATAATAATAATAATAATAATAATAATTAAAGCTGCAAGCAGCGTCGTTCGGCCCTCGCAGCTCCGCGCCGCTCCGGCCTGGCCGGCAGCCAGGGGCACCAGGGCAAGTCCCCGGAACAGAAACGTCGACCACCCCGACACATGAAACCTCTAACGGTCACCTCGTCTGCACCTCACCCTGACTCAGCATCCCCTCTGAGCCCACCATTATATTACACGTCTCACCACTAGGGCATACTCCATCTTTGCCACACTGGTGGTGTGATGACAGTGACCAACTTTAATGCTATTCTGACCACGTTTTTTAAAGTTACTGAAGGTTAAAGTTAACTAGGCGGCGCTGTGACCAACTACAGAAAAGTCCCATTGAGGTCAGCTTTGGTTAACAAAGATGGTTTTCTGTTATTTTGGCATCAATCGGACGTTGTGTGTGTTATCTAAAGCCAGTGAGCTGAAAGGGGCAGAGCTACAGGGATTTGAACCAACAACTCCAATGTGTTTGGTTCAGTCACGTGATGTCACAAGCCAAGTATAATGCCATTCTAACATTGTCTTTAGAAGTTAATAAAGTTTGAAACCATCCAGGGGGCGCTGTGACCATTTACAACTAAATGCCCTGTAGTCAGGGGGCGGGGCTTAGGTGATGTCAGCTGTCCACATTGTCATTGTCTTCAGATGTGGTCAGTGATCACACAGACAAAGTTTGATATAGATCTGATCATGCACATGGGAGTTATTAAGTCAAGTAATGTAATGGCGAAAGGTCAAAGTTTGAGACTTAGCCACGCCCACACCTTTCAACTTTTGAAAAATCCGACGGTTGAATTTTTTCCCCTATGTCTTAAGAGTATACAGCAGAAGTTTAAAGGCAATTGGTCAAAAGGGCGACGGAGCATCACTCTCCAAACAACGTGTGCGAAAACCACTAAATCGCGTACTTGGACCAAAATGGCCGACTTTCTGTGCGACTTTGCACTTGGCTCCAAGAGACTTTTTTGTAGGTCCTGAGACACCACATTAGTGTACCAAATTTCGTAATCCTCAGTCAAAGCATGGCTTGGGGCTGTTTGTTTAAATGGTCCTAGGGGGCACTATTTCAGAAAATAGGCCACGCCCACAAACTTCAGCTGTCTATTTCTCTTGGGGGTCGGAATATGATCACTCACCAGCAGTTTCGTAGCGATATCACCATAAATAAAGAAATGAGAGGCAAACGTATTTCCATGGCGTGATGGCGATTTTCGCCATGCTCCCAAAGCCCCGCCTTTTTTTGAAACTAGCCAGTACTGGAGACCAAGTGACCTCAAGTTGTCTACTGCTATTTGCCAGAGATTCTTGGTGATTGGGTAAAAGGAGTCCAGTAGGGAGCGTTGAAAAAAAGAGTGGCGTGGCGGCAGGTCAAAGTTTGAGGCTTAGCCACGCCCACACCTTTCAACTTTTGAAAAATCAGACGGTTGAATTTTTTCCCCTATGTCTTAAGAGTATATAGCAGAAGTTTGAAGGAGATTGGTGAAAAGGACGACGGAGCATCACTCTCCAAACAACGTGTGCGAAAACCACTAAATCGCGCACTTGGACCAAAATGGCCGACTTCCTGTGCGACTTTGCACTTGGCTCCAAGAGACTTTTTTGTAGGTCCTGAGACAGCACATTAGTGTACCAAATTTCGTAATCCTCAGTCAAAGCATGGCTTGGGGCTGACAGTTTTAATGGTCCTAGGGGGCGCTATTTCAGAAAATAGGCCACGCCCACCGGATGTTCACACCAGATCTTTTGGGGGGCTGGACTAGGATCACTCACAAGAAGTTTCGTGACGTTATCTTTAGAAATGACGAAATGGAAGGCAAACGTAAGGCCACGGCGGTACGCCTGACTTCGCCGCGCCGCCACAGCCCCGCCCTCTGCCGAAAACTCCCATAAAGTGACGCCAAGCAACCTCCACTTGTCTTGAGTTACCAGCTACAAGTTTGTGGTGATTAAGTGAAATGGGGCAATATGGGACCTTTCACAGTAAAACTTGATCTTTTTGGTCCTGAGGGGGCGGGGCTTGTGTGATGTCATCATCCGACCATTCACTTTACTTTGTGGGTGGATGACGAATGACCACAGAAAGTTTGGTAACTCTATTTCATTCAGTTATGAAGTTATAGCAATTTAAATATTTTTGGCGAGTAGTCAAACTTCGAGGCCTGGCCCCGCCCCTTCATCATATATGAAAACTCAGAATACTGGTCTCATTTTGTTCGCCCATATCTTCTGAGCAATTTTACACAATTTTTGAGACGATCGTGCAAATAATGATCGAGCAATCCAATCAGAAACGGACCCTAAAAACGGCAAAAACGCCAAAAAATCGCCATTTCAACCCAAAATGGCCGACTTCCTGTTTGATATTGACCATGCTTGCAAGAGACTTTTCTGTGTGGACTGTTGAGTACTACAAGTGTACCAAATTTCATAACTGTACGATAAATTAAGCTTTATGGAGAGGTTTTTTTTTTCACTTTGTAGGGGGCGCTGTTCAGCCATTTTCTGTGCGATTTTTTTGGGACCTTTAAAATATCAAATTTTTCACCAGGCCTGACAAGTTTGCAAAATATTGTGAGTTTTGGGGTATGTTAAGGTCCCCAAGCCTCAAACTTTGACCTTTCGCCATTACATTACTTGACTTAATAACTCCCATGTGCACGATCAGATCTATATCAAACTTTGTCTGTGTGATCACTGACCACATCTCAAGGCAACGTCATTGTGGACAGCTGACATCACCTAAGCCCCGCCCCCTGACAACAGGAAGTCTATTGTTTTATGGTGAAATGCCCATATTTGTCCCCTCTAATTTAGTCAACATGACACTAAGGTCATGCACTGTCTTCATGATGTTGTAATGACCATTCAGACTTGATAGATTTCCAGAAAGGGAGGGGCTTTGATGCCATGGTGAATGCTGGTGTGACGCCATGACTTTACATTTGACTGTAACTTCCACAAACTGCCTCCGATTTGCCCGAAACTGAACATGGCAATGAACAATCATGCCCTTTAGCCAGTGAGGCACAAACGGTTGGTGAATGTTATATAATGTCACCAAAGCTGACCTCAATGGGACTTTTCTGTAGTTGGTCACAGCGCCCCCAGATAACGTTATCCTTCGATAACTTTAAAAAACATGGTTGGAATAGCAATAAAGTTGGTCACTGTCATCACACCACCAGTGTGGTAAAGATAGAGGATTCCCTAGTGGAGAGACATAAAATATAATGGTGGGCTCAAAGGGGATGCTGAGTCAGGGTGAGGTGCGGACGAGGTGACCGTTAGCAGTTTCTGGTGTCGGGGTGGTCGACGTTTCTGTTTCGCAGACTTAGCCTGGTGCCCCGGGCTGCCGGCCAGGCCGGAGCGGCGCGGAGCTGCGAGGGCCGAACGACGCTGCTTGCAGCTTTAATTTAATTTACTTCTGATAGCAAAAAACAAAATATTTAATGTAAAAGTTATTTACCAGGTGAATCAGCTCACACGTCACCACCAAGTGTCACGGGACCAGAATCAGTAGTCTCCTTCATGATGTCATAATGTAATCTAGCTCCAAGCTCACAGCAGCAACACACGTATAGCAATAAGCTATGAAACAAAAACAGATGATGTTAAAACTCAAAGGTTGTAATGAAGATTACATGATGATTAAAAACTCACCTTTACTACACCTGCAAGGCTTCATGTTAGTCTGGATCATTTGTAGCTGCAACAATCAGTCTGACAGCAGATTACTTGGGTTCATTTAGCCTGTAAGAAACAAATTATATATAACATCACAGTGTTGTGGGAGGTAGCTTCCAGAGATAAGAAACATGTGGAAAGCAGAGCGAGAATGGAGAAACAGGTTTTTCTGTTAGAAGATCAGGAGGCCCTGAGGTAAAATGGGATGTTAGTGTGAGTCTGGGAAGCTACACCTCTCCAGTGGTGACCAGCCAGGCTGAGATGTGAGAAAAAATTGAATACAGACCAAGTAAGATGATATTATTATTTACAAGTATTACAGTTTGAATGCCGGTACAGCATTCAAACGATAATACTTTATACGTTGGGTTTATATGAAATACTGCCTTTTTCAATCCATAGTATAATTATTGGTGTATACCTTAAATCCTCTAATAATGGCCTGTATCCCATTACCGGCCGGGCCTCCTACATTAGCTGGCCTCGCAGTCAGCGGGGGGTAAATAAAGGCCGGTCTCCAATAGTGGTCAGGTTTACTGCACATATCTAAGGACCGGCACAAACCCAGCCGCAGTTTGGATTTTTGATCCTAAAATATTTTAATAAATATTGTACTAACCCACTGTTAGAGTCCCACGAAACACAACAGCATGTCTGATCACGTATAAACAATAGAGTGACTTCACGCTTCCTGTTCAAGACCCACATGATGTTGTGACTATCGCGCGACTTTCCAATAAGCGCTCAGTGGCGCGGTGCGGCACGTGCTGTGTGACCACTTGACATCTCAAAATCGCGGGTGGAACGCGGCGCTTCCACCTCTGGTGTACCACAGGATTTATTTACTTTGTTGACTGGGTGTAAAAATGCCCAAATTTCGTGCAATCAGGACAAAAACAAACTTTATTTTTCATGTCCCAAAAGTAGTGCGCCACAAAGGACTTACTGAAACTTACTGAACAAAGACAGAATAGAGGATCATTATCTCCAGCTGCAAGATGAGCAGAAACGGAAAATGCTTCAGTAAAGCCCCCTTCAGACAGGCCATGAAAAACGGAAATGTTCCAGAACCTGTCCGTAAGACCTTTCTGTCTGAATACAAACATCCGGATAACGTGTTCCGGAATTTATCCGGACGAAGCCCCTAGTAACAGGTCCGGACTTGTTACGGACAGGGTGGCTGCTTCAGACTGGTGAGGAAGAGTTCCGGACAAGAGGGAGGGGGAGGAGGGGACCAGGGGATGCTGTGCTCACCTAGATAGCTCGCTGCTGTAGCATGCGGCGAACCACGGCAGCTCGCCTCCTACGGTACCGTCTAGACGCGCGACTGAGCGCTTCACACCGCTTCAGTGATTCCTTTAACCATTGAGCTTCATCATCCAGGTCTCTTATGCGTCTTCGTGTGCGCAGAATTATGCTTAAGCGCCTCGTGATTTTTATCTTGAGAGGCGCTATAGAAATGATGTTTTCTTCTTCTTCTTAACATAAGTCCGATTCTCCCCCCCACCCCCCGCCGCCGTCAGACATCTGGAACTTTCACTGCTGTGTGAACGCAGCCGAAAGGACAAGTTCCGGTACAAAAGTGGTGTGTCTGAAAACACAGTTCCGGTTAAAAACCGGATTGAATTGTCCGCAAATGTTCCAGAATGTCTGTCTGAAAAGGGCTTTAGACTCCTTCCTCAGATCCTATGTGGGGATCTCAAAATTAAATTTAAGACTTTTTCAAGACTTTTTAAGACCTAAAAATAAAATTAAGACAATCACAAAGAACTAATCAACTGTTAAAAACTCATACTGTTTTTAAATACTGCATCACTTTGTTTTCCACTTCATGACGGGTTACGTCACATCCAGGACAGCGAGGCTGTAGCAATAATACGTAAAGCCTCGTGGTACAAAAATGCAAACCACTCACACATAACAAAAACATGTACATGCATCTATTTTTCATACCTCCGAACTCAGAGGCTGTGAAAAACGTGAGAATTAAATTAACTCCCCCCAAACAGGTCTTCGCATGCTGCAGATTTGCATCAATTCTACACCGAGTGTTGTAGTGACCTCTGACCTTTACATACATTTATTTTATTGAGAATAATTAAAAAATATATTTTATGTGATTTTTTTTTTTTTTTGCTAAATGTAAGCAATTTTCTATCAGTTCTACTGTTCAAGAGAGCTAAATATAATGAACGGACAGAACTGATCAGATAATTATTATATGACGATCCCTAATCATTAATTATTATGAGACTAATTCACAGAAAACCAAGCATAAAAACATCTGAAATTAGTCCAGATTACTGAATAATTCTTCAGTAGGATGAGCAGATCCCAACTCACCACATGTGGGACAGAGACAACTCATGGTGGGACGTGAAGCTTCAATGCAACCAGATAAAGTAAATTCTGCCTTTTATCGCTAACAGGACTGTTAAATATGCATAAAATTATTATATAACTGATGTTTTATATATCCTATTTGAATTCAACTTGAACAAGCAAACAGCAAAAGCTTTGATGCTGTTTCTCAGTTCCTCTCCAGCTACCACAGCTTAACTCAGGCTGGACCTTCTACAGTGGCTCTGAGTAACTTTAGTTACAGTTACTTTAAACAATCAACTGCTTTTATAAATATAAACAGGCCCACTATATCATTGTGTCTGTGTCAGAATCTTCTTTGGGGTTAGGATGAACCTGTCAAATTACTGGGAAGCCTGTTTATGGCCAACACTTTAACTCAACTCCAAAAAAAAAAAAAAAAAACAACCAGAACACAAGCCTCGGAAAACATCAACAACCCTTTTCACTTCAGCCTCACAGGCTTCAAGGGCACCAGATTCAGATAAGAATTGTTTTGGGGACAGACAGAGATAATTTCCTCTCTGCCTTAAGAGTTCTGTTGGTCTTCAACCCCTCTAGATCCAATAATGGCATAATCCGTGCTGATTCGTCAACTCTCTCCTTGATGGAATCCACCTTCTGTGCCAGAGCCTGAATCTCAGCCAAAGTTCCAAGCTTACGACTCATCTCGACAAGTCTATGAGTTTGTGCATTCACAGTGCGATGCATTCCATCCCTGAGCTCCGGGATTGAGCCAATATTCCTCGAAAGCTTGTTAATTTTCCGGTAAGCCGGGTAACCGCTCATGCCAAACAGCAAGAATCCCAACACCAAAACGATGAATATCCAGACATCTTCAAAATCCTCTACAGACATTTGAGAGAGGCATATCAGGTTCCACTTTTTCCAGGAGTCCATGATATGCCCAGCTGGCTCTGTCCCAGAGGGGCATCTGGGAGCCCCTTCTCCCGTTCTCATCGTTGAAAACATTTTGTCAATCGCGTTGAGACCAACTGACCAGATCCATTTCTAATAATTTCCAGTTTCCAGAAAAAATGCAGAAAGCACTGCGCACACAGACAGGACAAAGAGCCTTGGGATGAAGAGGGAGAGAGAGGAGAAAAAAAAGCGTCTGTACTCTCCAAGAGCCAGAAGAAGAAGATAGTCAAAACAATTCCATAACCTGACATCTCTTCTGCCACTATTGACATCCGGCTGCAACTCCAAGGTCTAATGCGAAAGACTGTTCCCTTTTTAATACAATTAATCTTATTTTGTCTCATTAAATGATTCTTCACAAGTTGGTTATAATTACAATTATCTACAATGATGTTCTATCTAAAGTGGTTTAATAATTAATTAAGCAATAGAAATGTTTATTATTTCATGACTTATTTCAGTTCTATTTCGTCTAGTCTTAGCACTTAAGCGACCTGCTATTGGAAGGATGATCTCCGCATCAGCCAATCATGAAGAGCTTAAATGTACGCCCACTAATAGTGGGCCCCCTTGTGGGTATATAAGTGGAGCGACTCCACTGTTCGCCTCTTCATGCCAAGCCTGAGAGCTCCCTTAAAGAGCAATTATCACAAGAAGATTACGACTCACCAGCTATGTCCAAAGACGCCAGAACGTGCCGGGCCTGCCAGACGGGCTCCATTTCCAGCGGCGACCTGCACGCCAAATGTGAGGTCTGTCTTGGGGCTCATCACGCTGGCCTGGCCTTGACCCCCCAGGCCTCGTGCCCGTTTTGTGCAGCCCGCTCCACGGAGCCGGCCTCCTACTTCGGCTCCACCTCAGCGAGACCAGCGAGTTGGCGACCAACGGGTTCGACGGAGCCAGCAGACGCCGTCGTGGCAGTCGCAGGCGCAGGAGCCTCGCCGGAAGCAGCCACGGAAAGGACTCTTTGGGGGGAATGTGTGTGTACATGCATGTAATGCTGTTGATGCTGCTGTTGATGTTGGTTTTGAAATAAAACCCAAAAAACGTCACTTAAAGAGCTCAATCCAACAGTCCTCTGCAGAGTCCTCTGCCGACTCTTCACACACGTTCCCCACATCAAGCACTGCGGCACATATACGTATTCCCGCAGTCAGCCATGTCTCACGGCCAGCTGTAAAGGTGCGCTCCATTCGCGCACCGGCCCCGGCCTCCGGCCAGGCCCAGCTCATCCCGTTTTCCCCACAACGCTGGGTGGGACGGGACGTCATGGCGCGGTCACGAGCGGCGGCACAGTGCGCGACTCCGTCCGCGGGCACTTTGCCGTCCCCGTGTATGGGCCCAGCTCCCACTCGCCCTGCTCCTTTGGTCTCCACACCCCGCGGTGCGGATCAGCCTCTTCCAGCTGGTTCACACTCGCCCTTTCGAGCACAGCCCTCCATGGGTCGCCCCCAGTCCTCTGGGGCGAGCGACGGCGGTAAGGGCGCATACTCAACCTTCAGACATTACTCACGTGACCGCGAACACGCGTCCCCTGTCGGAACGCGCGCACGAATGGCGCCGCCTTTGTGCCATGAGCAAATGGATAACGGAGACCGTTCATTACGGTCACTCACTCCATTTTCAGGCCGCTCCTCCTCCCTTCAACGGGATCGTGGAGACGACGTTCATATCACAAGTTCAGTCTCAGACCCTAGAGCTGGAGCTGCAGGAACTTCTGTCCAAGGACGCTATTTCCCGAGTCCCTCGCGGACAAGAGCTCTCGGGTTTCTACTCCCGCTACTTCGTAGTACCGAAGAAGTTGGGAGGAATGAGACCGATTCTCGACCTTTCCCTGTTCAACTGCTCCATAGCAGTGATGCATTTCCGCATGTTGACAATGAGGCAAGTCCTGGAATACGTGCGTTCCGGGGACTGGTTCACGTCAATAGACCTGAAAGACGCATACTTCCACATCCCGGTAATTCCCAGGCACCTGAAGTTCCTGCGCTTCTCATTTAAGGGAGTTCATTAAGAATTCAATCGCCTCCCTTTCGGCTACTCGCTAGCCCCGCACACTTTCTCCAAATGTCTGGAGACCGCGCTGCAGCCGCTGCGCACAGCGGGAATGAGAGTTTTATTTTACATGGACGACCTGCTCCTGTGCGCTCGGTCCGAGGACGAGGCGTCGGAACAGACCAGGAAGTTAACAGAGCATCTGTCAACCCTGGGGTTTTCTATAAAGTGGGAGAAGAGCTCCATCCTTCCGTCCCAGTCAATTGTGTTTCTCGGGGTGGAGCTGAACGCCTCCGTGATGAGTACACGTTTGTCGCCGGTGAGAGCAGCAGATCTCATCGCGGTGATCTCCCGTGTGCAACCACGCAGGATCATGAGAGCCCTGTTAATCATGAAACTTCTGGGCATGATGACTGCAGCCCACACTGTGGTGCCGCTAGGGTTGCTGCACACGAGGCGCCTGCAACGTTGGTTCATCCGCCTCCGGGTGCACCCAATACGTCAGAAGGAACGTATGTTGAGGGTTCCCCCCTCAGTGGTCGGGGACCTCACTCACTGGGGGAACCCCTGCACCCTCTCACACGGAGTTCCCATCGGACGCCCTGTGTCACACGTGTCTGTGTTTACGGGTGTGTCGCTGTTGGGGTGGGGGGGCATGTTCTTGTCCCATACGGTGGCAGATCGCTGGCCCTCCAACACGCACGAGCAAATAAATGTGTTGGAGCTGATGACAGTGAGGAATGTGATCAGACACTTCGCTGCGCTTCTCGAGGGCCGTCATGTCAAAGTTCACACGGACAACCGGGTGGCAGCAGCCTACATAAATTGCCAAGGGGGAGTTTGGTCTCTCCCTCGGTTGCGTGTAGCCACAGATTTACTGTGTTGGGCACATGGCCACCTGCTGTCCATCAAGGCCACCTACATCCCGGGGGTCCTGAATGTAGCAGCAGACATCCTGTCGAGAGGAGGACCCCGCGACTCCGACTGGCGTCTGCATCCTGCGCTGGTATGGCAGATCTGGATCAGGTTCGGGGTACCTTCTGTGGATCTGTTCGCGGCTCGCGAAAACGCTCAGTGTCGCCTGTGGTTTTCCCTGAGCCCCCGGGACCGACCCCCACTCGGGGCGGACGCCTTCTCACACCAGCCCTGGCCTCGAACGCTCCTCTATGCGTTTCCACCAGTCCCTCTGATTCCCCGGCTCCTGGACCGAGTTCGGTCAGAACAGCTTTCGGTGATTCTGGTGGCTCCCAGACGCTTGTCCGCGTCATGGTTTACGGATCTGCAAGCGTTAGTGTCCGGCTCCCCGTGGAGGCTGCCGTGGAGGGAGGATGCCCCTCTCCAGGCGGATGGAATATTCAGACATTTTCCCAAAATAGGCCAGCGGCTTTGGGTCTGGCCGCTGAGCGGTCACGCTTAGAGGCTTCTGGGCTGCCGCATGATGTGGTGGCCACGATTCAGAGTGCACGAGCGCCCTCTACCATGGCATCTTACGCTGCTAAATGGGCAGCTTTCCAGAACTGGTGCGCAGAGCGGAATGTTCAAGCGCTCTCCTGCCAGCTGGCGGATGTCCTATCGTTTCTGCAGATACTGATGGACAGTGGCCTCGCATTCAGCACTATTAAGACATGCTGCAGCTATCTCATCCTGTCATCAGGGCTTTGGAGATAGATCTGTTTTCAGTCATCCCCTCACGAAACGTTTTCTAAAAGGCGTCAGAAGGAACAGACCTGTGTCCCGGCCGCTATTTCCCCAGTGGGACCTCACGGTGGTTCTGCACGGCTTATCTAAAGCCCCATTTGAGCCCTTGGACCAGGTCTCACTTAGGTTCCTGTCACTCAAAACGGCCTTGCTGCTGGCTCTGGCATCAGTCAAGAGGGTGAGCGACCTGGCCACCCCCTCAGTGGCTCCTGCATGCCTCAGGATCCGGGAGGATGGCGGGTCTGCTGTTTTATGCCCCAACCCAGCCTTTGTTCCCAAAAACATTACTGCTTCCTTCAAATCCAGGTCAATTTCATTGGCTGGGCTTTTTCCTCCTCCCCATAGTTCTGAGGAGGAGGCAGCTTCCCATCTTCTCTGCCCGGTGCGCGCGCTCGCACAATATGTGTCACGCACTGCGGGGATTCACCGCTCACAGAGCCTGTTTGTGCACTACAGGGAGTCTTCCCTTGGGCAGGCGCTGTCGATCCAGCGTCTTTCGCACTGGCTATGTGACGCCATTTCACTCGCGTACACATCATCAGGGCGGGTTCCTCCTGCGACACTCAGGGCTCATTCAGCCAGAGGGATTTCCTCTTCTATGGCACTCCTCAGTGGTGTGTCAATGGAAGACATTTGTCAGGCTGCTTCATGGGCATCACCCTGTTCTTTTACTTGTTATTATTTACGAGATGTGTCTTCAGGTTCCGTCACTCGTTCAGTGCTTGGACCTCAGCAGGCTGAATGAACGCTTTATGGCATCTCATCAGCCCTGCTTGAATGGTTTTCATCCTTTTGTGGATGTTATTTTTTAGTGGGGGCTCCACTCTTATTTTTGGCTGCCTCAGCCTTCGAGCCTGGACTGAGGCTGAGCATCCCTCCCTAAAAAAGGCGTGTTGGGGGTGTTCATTGGTTGAGCTAACCAGTGTGGCATAAACCCATCCAGCTGCGCATTATTCCAATAGCAGCTCGCTTAAGGGCTAAGACTAGACGAAATAGAACGTTGGTTACGTATCGTAACCCCAGTCGCAGCCCTTAAGCCACTGGCCCCACTGGTTCTGTTAGGACAAAGAGCCATCGGAGGCGAACAGTGGAGTCGCTCCACTTATATACCCACAAGGGGGCCCACTATTAGTGGGCGTACATTTAAGCTCTTCATGATTGGCTGATACGGAGATCATCCTTCCAATAGCAGCTCGCTTAAGGGCTCCGACTAGGCTCATAGAATATGGGGTTACGATACGTAACCAACGATCTTAAATACACTAAATGAGTCTGCTTGATGACATTCACATATTAATATCAGTACATTAACAGATGAATGTGTAACAGATTTACTCCATATATGAAGAGAAATAAGCTTTATAAGCGTCTCAGAAACGGGAGTGTCTGAGGGTCTTGGTAAACACCTAGACACATTTCTCAGATCTGGTCGGTCAAAGTTTATAAACAACCATTTCATTAAAAGTGAACTCACTTCCATTTTTCCCAAGGTCTAGCCAGAGCTTCGAGTTCAGCAAAAGCACACAACTCATGCTAAATGACCATCCTGGGGAATCAGACCACATTTTTCATTGGAATAATTTTAGCGGCATATGAACTATCCTTTTGAATCAACAATTATTATTTGCTCAGTCCATCATCCCCTCATCAGACATGAAATTGTCCGCCAGAAGCCACCTGTTTAAAAGATACTTCCCAGGTGGCTTCTGGTGGTTCACTTTTACTTTTCAGCCCTATTCAAACATATAAAATCTTGGTGCCTGGGCTGCAGCCAGGTGCATAAACATACTAATAGTTTTTGTTTTCTTCACTTTGAAGTTCAGCAAGAGAGTCAAACTGTGGTTTATTGACTTTTCAGAGGTCAGGTTGCTCTTTTGAGTTCAATACAAACAGCAGAAGATCTAAAGAAATGTGTAGAGTTTCTCACCTGGGCCACTAATGCAGAATGACTGAATCTTCACCCAATCACCTGTCGCATTTAGTAAAGTGAAGCCAAACTTTAGAGCGCGTTCATGTTCTTCTAGTCAGAAATTTTGAGTTCCGAGGAGAAAGTGAACGCACCCTTAGCTGAATGGAAGCTAATATATCAAGCTAACATTATCGTAAACATTTTATTTACCTACCGGAGCAGATTAAGTTGATGATGCCTCACTTAGATCATTGTTGCTGGTTTCATCATCACCCAGTTACCCATCCCATTTAGTGAAGTGGACTCAAACTTCAGAACGCTTCCTCTCTGCCATGCTGCTTCGTTTACAGCTCGCCCACAGAGACTGACGACATTATGCTCTTGCGCCGGCGCGTGGCACGGGTACCAAAAAAAGGCACCGTTTAATATGACGTGAATCTGTACTTTGGAATTCGGTTGGTTAAAAAGTACAGAATACGGTACCCTTCCCTAGTTTATGGACATGTTTAGTTGAAGCGTTTAACATTTTTAGAGCAAAAACTACATATTCACTTCAGTTATTCAGCAGCTTCAGCTATCAGTTTCAGAATTCAGCATATGTTGTTAAATTAACAGTTCAGCTAATTGTGAAAATTTAACAATAAACTACTCCTACTCAAATGCCAGCTGTTTACACATTTCAGCTGTCCACTTTTTAAACTATATTCTGAGATTTCAGTTTTCTGCTGTTAAGGATATTTTTCTCCAGTCTTCACTTTTTTTTTTACTTGATGACACTCATTAGTGATTTATCCTTCTGACTCTTTAAATACATCCAGCTCCTTTCGACAGTTTTGCTTAGTTTCAGCTTCAGTTCAGCTATTCAGCAGTTTCAGCATCCAGCATTCAAACAGCATTTCTGCAAGAAATGCAATTCATCTAATGTATAAAAACTTTTTTTACCTAGACCAGTTCATAGAGCTTGCACTGTCATTCAGATGGTAGCTGCTCAGAAGCTCTCCAACACACATCTGGGTATGTTCAGGGGTGGACAGGCTGCTGTGGGACTTTCTAGAAGAGGAATTCCCATCATGGTCCAAGTGTCACAGACACCCTGCTGATGGGAGCTCTGAGCTGGGTGGCTATGTAAAAATCAAAGAAACAGCTAATGTATTTATTGTTGATTGTAAGAGCAGCAACACACAAAAAGCTAAACCAATTTCATAATGTTAAACCCAGAAGGTAAAGAAAGACAGATGGTTAAAAAAATAAACTCACCTGCTTAAAGAGCGGGTCAATTGAGCCTCGGAGTCCTTCTCCACCCACGTATCAATTTTAAAAAATGCAACATTAGTAGGCGTTGCCTGGAGGATCGAGAGGGCGGAGCCGCGGCAGTGACGAAGACGATGGCTAACTAGACGAAGCTAGCTCCCTTCACTCTGAGCAGTTGATAGAAGTGGAGGACGTTTCTCCCCCTCCTTACAGACACTCGAGAAGAAAGGGACCAAGTCTATTTGGAGGAGACAAGCGGACCTGAGTCTTATTGTTTTGAGCTTGTGAGTTGCCTGAAACTCCCAGAGCCGACCCAACAGAATCACCTCTGAAAGGTAAGTAGCCGTTAGCCATAGCATTGGATTAGCTGCAGGGTTTGTCTCCACGGCCCCAAAAAGCTAGTATTCAGCATGTTTTAGAGGTTTATCTGCTTCAGCACACCTGGTTTTAATCAGCAACAAATAGCTGAGCTGCTTAACAGCTAATCTAACCTGTTAAAGCAGGAAAATCCACTGAAACATGCTGGATAGCTCTCCGGTAGCCCTGGGCTCAAGGTACAGTCTGCTGCATATAAAGTTATGAAAATACCCCATGAGAAAATTATTCTGTAATGTGTTCAGCCCACTAAAACGGCCCTGATTTCTTTATTTATTTACTAATAACAGCTGCTCTCTCGGTTCTAGGTCCTCTGGTGTCTGCAGCTGGTCTCTGGTGTCTGCAGCTGGTCTCCTCTGCTGGTGTCCTCAGGATCAGGAACTTCCAGAAGAATGTGCCTTTCAATGACTCTTTCCCCCTTATTTGTTATATTAATTAAATAAATCTCAATTTATATATTTCCTGTTTTTGTTCATGTCCATAAATACTTAAACATGCTTGAAATTAGAACGAGCTTTTAACAGTGAGGTGCTAGTTTAATTAATCACAATAGCTAGTTAAACATGCAACAAAAATGTGATATTCAATGTAATTTATAAATATCCATTAAAATATCAAAACTGGAATCTAAATGAGATATTTGGCAGCACAAAAAACTTGTCAAACACAATATTTATTATAATAATTGTAGGCAGACAGGAGACAGAGCTGATGGAGGTTCTCAGTCATCAAAGGATGGCTGAAGGCTTTCCAGGAACAGGAGATGTGGTGTTGTCTCTTCTCTCTCTATTCTGCCAGATGAGCTGATAGGTTACAGGTGTGTGAGGACATCCTCATGCTGTCACAACCAGATGACAGGAGTTATCAGGTGATCAGCCAGGCTAATGAGATGCAGAAAGAAAACAAATTCAGGACAGTGTACAATAATAATAATAATATGTGGTGTTGCTCACCTTATGTGCTCTTATAGAATATTAATGTGTGCATGCCTCATGGTGTAGTCCATATTTTGCTGAATGTCCTGCAATAATGCAGGTTATTAGTTAATTTACTTTTGATAGCAAAAACAAAATATTTAATGTAAAAGTTATTTTCCAGGAGAATCAGCTTACACGTCACCACCAAGTGTCACGGGCAGAATCAGTAGCCTCCGTCATGATGTAATCACATACTTATTTAATTGTTAATATCTTAAAAATTCTGAAATGTTTTAATTTTTTTTTTTACCTTGAACAGTTCACTGAGCTTGCACTGTCACTGAGGTGGAAGCTGGAATCAACAGCAGACACCTCACACCTTGGTCTTTTCAGGGGGTCTGGACGCTCTGGGACCTTCTGGAAGATGAATTTTCATCATGGTCCCCGTGGGTCACCAGACACACTGCGGCTGTGAACTCCATTCTGGCTGGCTATGTAAAAACAAAGAAGCAGCACATTTATAAATGTTTAAAAGAGCATAAAATCACGTGTAAAAATAATCTGTAAAACAAATTAAAACTAGAAGGTGATAATAAAATGTTTGCATAGAAGATTATTAAAAATAATTCACCTTTGCTACAGGGAAGGTTTCACATCAGCCTGGACAAGTACATTCATGCAGCTAAATCAGTCTGACAGCCAGTGTCTTGGGTAGATTTAGCCTGAAAAAAAAAATAGAAGCACATTGTTGTTGGAGTTTATAGTCAGATAATATACAAAAGAATCTCCTATATAGGCGCTTTATAACATTCCTAGTGTGTGATCGTTGTTATAACGTAAAAGTCAGTCACATATGATGTGGAGAGCCTGAAATGCGACCTCCTGAACAGAATTCCTCACAGAACCGGGTCACAAGCTGGATTTCACGCTGTAATGTTGTCAACAAGTGCTGCGTCAGTTAGAGTCACTGTTGCAGAATTGCCGACTGACTAGCTAAAGGAAGTGAACCACGTCTCTCAGACTTTGCATTTAGGTAGGGAATTGTCTTTAGAAGATGTTAAAACGTTTACTTAGCTTACTCACCTCAGACTGGAGCCCGCCGTGGTGGGGGAGCAGAGTCGGTGGGCTGCATCTAAATCGCGGAAGAGCCACGGTGGGCACAGCCTCCCTCTTCAAACGGAGACGTGCAGAATCGCGGGTAAAATGCCCACAGAGTCACCGCAACCATACTACACTACACCTACTCACCAATACTAAGACGATATGGAACACTAAACCCGAAATACTTTCCCAATTACACTAACAGCCAAACACTAACTAAACTATAATATACAACAGCCAAGCTAACACTAAATAAGTATTTATAACACTAAAAGATATGCTAAAGACTAGGATATGCTAATGCTATATGCTAATGCTGAACTACCGCTGACCTCCTACACTCGCTTGCAAATCCAACTCCCACTCGCCACAGGGCGTGGCCGAGACGCTCGTTGCTTTTATAACTTTGGCACGGAGCTGCTACGTAGTACTCTACTGGTTTACGTAGTACTTTACTCTTTAGCCATTGGCTAAAATTTATTCAAAATGACTCAAATTCTATGTTTTCAGCTGAAGGTGGCGCATTACTGTGGTTTTTAGACAGAATTTTTAATTTTTAAAGAAAATGCACCAAAATGCTAAAATAAAGAATGCACACATTTAAAACACTATTAGACACTCATTTATACAGTTCATCAGCAAAAAAAAGTTAATTTAGACGTTACTTGCTCTTTAAGTTGGACCAGCGCAGGCTGATGGAGGACTACGTCAGTCTGATTTCTGGGCAAATTTTGACTGAAATAGTAACAACATCAAATTGTTGTGGGAGTTTAGTAACTTAGATCATGTACTAAACAAACTGTCTAATATATGTGCTTTATAACATGGCAGGTGAGTGATCTGACTGCTCTCAGAGTTAACTCAGGGTCGAGAAACAGACATGTTCTAATGAGAACCGGGCTTAGCACCAGTTCAGAACCCGGTCAGCGCTTTAGCTGCAGGAGGAGCTATTCCTCAGTGTCCCTCCTGCGTTTCTCCGCATCAGAGCTGATATTACTAACTAGCACAAAAACTCAACCCGAACAGTCTGTGACATCATCACACACACAACACTCGTCTGAGCCTGCAGCAGTGTGGTCTGATGGTAGCTAAATTACGTGACCCATGTATCTCTTTGCATTTATAAATATAGGAATTGTAGCTGCAAAATTACAGGTAGGAAACTAACTTTAGAAGCTGTTAAAAGTAATTATTTAGCTCACTCACCTCAGATTGGGCCTAAAATCTCCGTTTTGGCGAAGTGGCAGTCGGCAGGATCCGACTAATTACTGGAACGGCTTGGACTAATTTGTGAAACGCTCTTCAAACCAGCATAACCCGGTTCAAACTCCATCAAGTTGGTGAAAGAGTCACATGTAAAAAACACTAAATTACAAAATCTAACAGCCAAGCTACCAGAGCTAAATAATTATAATTAGGGCTATTGAATAATTTAGTAATCGAGTAATCGAATAAAACATAATTTTGCTAAATTAACGTTCAATTATAAATATACAATATAAAAAAGACGGACTACTTAATAATGAAAACAACATTTTAAAATTTTATGTATAAAATACACTTTATTAATGTATTTGTATTATGGGAAATGGTAACTGCGTTTATTCAGAAAAACACAAGAACTAAAATTACTTCCACCTTAAATGAGACATATCATAAAAAACCCACTTTTCTATCCTTAATAGTGTGTTTCACATTTTAAGCATCTCAAGTGTGCAAAAAGCCTTATATTATTCACTAGAGGTGCTATTTAGATATTTTATAACATTTTTGTCGTATTTGTCCACCTGTTCAGCAGGGGCGTCGGACTGGGGGGGGGGAAGGGTACCGTTTACCCAGGGCCCACTGCAGGGAGGGGCCCTGAGACAGCTTTGAATAAAAATGTTTTATTGTTGTTGTTTTTTCCCCAAACTTACCTAATGTCTTAATAAACTCCCCTATACCTGGATAAAGAGGTTAAGAAACAGAATTTCGCCTTAAAAATAATAACTGAATAATCTCTGAGATATCCATCACCCCTTAAAAATGTGCAAAGTGGTTTAGTCCACACCAGCGGCCAGGGGCTGCACGGCCGCATGTACAGCTAATGAGACATCGCAGATGCCGACAGCCAGAGCTGGAGGCAGGAGAGTCAGTCATGTCTTTTCCCAAGAAAGGGAAATCTGGCTTCCAGAAAAGAAAAGAAAAGAAAAGAAAAGAAAAGAAGGAGAAGGAGAAAAAGTTAATTGAACAGAAGCAAGTATTGACTAGGTTTTTCAAGAAGGAAGGTGAGCAGCAGCAGAACACAGTTTTAGCTGATATTAGCTAGCTCTCAGAAGCTGCATTCATGTTAGGTGTTCAGTGTTGAACGCCTTTAGCTTCACCATCAAGATCAAATATAAATTAATTAGTGTTATCTGTGAAAACACTAATTAATTTATATATATTAATCAGAATTATTATCGCAGGCGGCCGCCGCCAATTAATTCGCGGACCTCGTAGTAAAAACAGGTTCACTCTGTGTGGATATTTCAGCTCCTTCCCAGTCATGGACCAGGACAAACTTGGTATCGATGGATTCGTGGTAATCTCAGGAATGAGAAGCTGCCACTGTTTTTTGTATAGCATGACGACACTGGTGTTAGAGGATTGTTATTGACTTGGTTAGATATTTTAAGCCTATTTTAAATTTCTTTATATTTGATCTTGAAAACGGACAATCCTATAATTTGGCTGATAATGCAGCTCCATTCACATCTCACCCGCAATAACCTTTATGAACAGTTTCAGTCTGGCTTTCGTCCCCACCACAGCACAGAAACAGCTCTCATCAAGATCACTAACGACCTACTCATTGCTGCTGATTCTGGTTTAATCTCTATTCTTATTCTCCTCGATCTGAGTGCGGCCTTTGACACCATTTCTCATCCCATCCTCCTCAATAGACTCTCTTCCTTAGGCATCACTCACACCCCCCTCAGCTGGTTTCAATCTTACCTTACTGGCCGCACTCAGTTCATCCAGTTAAAATCCTTTACCTCAGAACCCTCCCCAGTCAAGTCAGGTGTGCCCCAGGGCTCTGTCCTGGGGCCCCTCCTCTTCATAGTATATCTCCTCCCTATCGGCAAAATCTTCCGCAAATTCAATATCCAGTTTCACTGCTTTGCAGATGACACCCAGCTCTACATTTCCAGTAAGCCCAACTCAACTCTCCCACCATCCTCCCTTACACTCTGCCTCTCTGAAATCAAATCATGGTTCACCTCTAATTTCCTCAAACTCAACGGCAATAAAACTGAACTTCTTCTTGTTGGCACTAACTCCACCCTCTCAACATCTGACAGCTTTTCTTTAACTATTGACAGCGCCACAGTCTCCCCCTCACCTCACGTCAAGAGTCTGGGTGTCATTCTCGACAGCTCACTTTCTTTTCAGGCTCACATTAATAACTTAATTCGGTCAGCATACTTCCATCTACGTTCCATAAACCGTCTCCGTCCCTCACTGACCCCTCACACTGCCGCCATTCTCGTCCACAGCCTCGTCACCTCCTGTATCGACTATTGCAATTCACTTCTTTATGGTCTTCCCAACAAACTCCTTCATAAACTGCAACTGGTCCAGAATTCAGCAGCCCGTATTATCACCAGAACCCCTTCCTTTCACCACATCACGCCGGTTCTCCAGCAGCTTCACTGGCTCCCAGTTAAATTCAGGTCCATCTTCAAAATTCTCCTCCATACCTTCAAAGCAATCCACAACCTCTCTCCTCCATATATCTCAGACCTTGTAAGTATTCACACCCCGTCCCGTTCACTCAGATCTTCTTCTTCCATCCATCTTGCGGTTCCTTCTGCCCGTCTCGCTACCATGGGGAGCAGAGCTTTCAGCCGCTCTGCTCCTCGACTCTGGAACTCACTTCCCCCAGACATCAGGAACGTCGACAGTTTTACCCTTTTCAAAACAAAACTCAAAACACACATATTTAAATCTGCCTACAACCTCTGATTTTATTGAAATGTTTCTCTGTTTTTTCTTCTTTGGGTTTTATTATTGTTTTATTGTATTTTATTACGTGTTTTGTGTAAAGTGACCTTGGGTGTCCTGAAAGGCGCTTTTAAATAAAATGTATTATTATTATTATTATTATAAAATTTAGAGTACATTACATTCACAGAGAGAACCTGGTTTATTTCATGTCATATGTATTTAATATATCAATACATATCAGCAAAGCTTAACATCATGAACCATGACAGACATGACCGAAGAGCAGATGAAGATATCATGCCAGGCACTGATGAGAAAATATTACAAGGATCTCACAGCTGAATTTGAGAATAAGATGCTACACCTGAGAACAATATATGGTGCCACATTTCCACACATTTGGTCTCCTCTTGAGCTGCTTAATGCCATACAGCACATATTTCAGAGTCAAGGCCCGCGGGCCAGATGCGGCCCACGGAGCATTTTTATGTGGCCCGCAAGATAAATATCAAAAATATATTAAAACTGGCCCGCTGGCCGATTTTACCGCAAAGACTACAACTCCCATGATGCTTTGCGGCGCCAGCGCGGAACAGACGCGCCCCCTCCTTTGTGTTTTTCCAGCCCGAGGCAGTCGGAGGTAGTTGGGTGTCTGCAGCTCCGCTGTCTCGGACAAACTACACTCCTCTCAGCGCCGAGTTCACTCAGCTATTTTCTGACGTTGAAGCCCAGAAACGGAGATTCTAGCCGCTCAGTAATGTGTTCATGACTGAAAGAGAAAGTTTTCAAACTAACTTCCAGACAGAGCCGATATAACTCCAGCGAGCAGCGACAGCTCAAACCAGCACGACTCTGTGGTTGTGTTTCCTCCCCGACACACAACAACGTGGTCAAGCTGCTCAGACATGTTCATCAGCACAAACCTATGTGAGCACCTGTTGTCATCTAATGTTGTCATTATTATGATGAAGATGAACAAAACAACAGGAGTCTCCTCCTCAGCTCAGATCAACCCCATGATGCAGGTATCTGGCTGGAACAGGTGAGCATCACAGTAAACCAGTGGAGCAAACTGAGCTTTAAATATGTTGGTTTTATGCTCTTTTTCTGCTCCAAAACATGAAAGTTAACAGGTGAGATGTTGCATTTTCATTTTAGATAAAATGATATTTTTATTTTGTTGTTGGCCCGTGAGAAAAGATTTAACCTACAGTAAACAGGAAGTGGAAAGGCTGCAGATAGATGAATAGAATAGAAAATCCCTTTATTGTTCCTCAGTGGGGAAAGCTAGATGTCACAGTAGCGATGACACGTATTACAGGAGAAAAAAAGGAGAATAAAAATAAGAAAAATGAATAAACAGGAAAACATAAATCCTGAATAGATTTATAAAATGCTGAATATACCACAAGTAATGAATACCACTGATGTGTTTTATTTAAAACTGACTTGCTCGTGTGTAATTTGGTTATTCCACATTCAGTGTTAATGCAGAAATAAGTTTGTTTCCAAATTTAAAGGTTCAAAATTGCATGAATGTTGATAAATAAAATGTGCAAATTTGCCGTCACTTTTAAAAAAAATATTAAGTTTGGCCCTCGACTCCGTCCCAGAGTTTCATTTCGGCCCCTTGTGAGTTTGAGTTTGACACCCCTGCCATACAGGATGCAATTACAGAGCATTTTTGGAGAAGTTTGTATTGGACTGAGGATATTTTGCACATACCTGTGACTGTTGCTGGGGGTGAACGGGCTTTTAGCAAACTGAAACTGGTGAAAAATTATTTGAGATCAACAATGTCCCAGGATAGACTGAACAGCCTAGCTCTTCTTTCTATTGAAAGCCAATTAGCCAAAGGATTGGACTTTAAAGATCTCATAAGTGATTTTGTTAACATGAAGACCCGTCAGTGGGCATTTACTGGAAAATGAATTCCAGGAATTTTGTTTGAACACATTGTTGGCAAATAAAAATAATTATATGTGAAGTCTGGGCATTTCACTTTTAATATGCTGGCATTTGTATTTGCTCAATATAGAGGTTAAACTAAGATCATATTTATTATCTTGTCTTATAGCATGACAAAAAATGTGTAAGAGAGATATTAAAGAGCAAGTCACCCCCTACAAGAAGCTTGGTTCACTCCCACTTCATGTTTGAAAAATGCAACAAATGCTGTTGCTAGGCAGACCGAGAGGGCGGAGCCGCTAACAAATACACACACAGGCTCACAATGGCATTATGACATCGTAATATACCAGATGACATCATAGCATACCTCTTAGCCAATAGCGGTGGCAGATTTAAATTCAAATACAGTGCAGAGTTTTTCCCTGACAACGGCGCAACACTTTCAGTTTTAGGCAGAATATTTGAATTTTAACCAAGATGCACTGAAGTGCCAAATTATTGACTACACGTGTCTGTAGCATGATTAGACACTCCTTTATATAGTTTATCAGCAAAAAAATGTGATTTGGGGGTGACTTGCTCTTTAAGTAATTGAGCATGGGGGCCCACCTAGAAGACTTGTACCTAGGGCCCAGAATTTGGTGCTACGCCCCTGCTGTTCAGTTTTTAAATTTGTCTAATACATCTTGTGACTATGTCGTCACGATAACTGCCTAAAACGGTCCTGGACATCCGGCTAAACACAGAGGTGATCTGCCATTTATTCTTCTCGGTAAGATTTTTGTAGTCCAATTGGAAGAATGCAGAATGTCTGGTTATTTTAGCCACAGCTCAAAACTGTTCCTTGCTTTAAGGAAGGGTGGTGTGGGAGTGTTTAAACCCCAGAAGCTGCTGACTACTGCTAGAAAGACACAGAAGAAGAAAGCTCTGTGTGTGTATGTGTGTGTGTGCGTGCATGCTCCCTCTCATCTTGTCATACAGGTCCCAGGCTGGTGGCTAGTACCGAGTGCTTCGTCTAAAAGTCGAGTCTTTTCCTTCTGAACGTGTCACGCTCCATGTCCTCGTCTCCTGTGTCCCCTCATAGTTCCCCTCCTTGTTGTGTCATTTATTTTGATTAGGTATTTTATCCCCCAGCCTTTCAGTGTATTTTGATGTATAACACTTAAGTTCATCTATCTTTGGTTTCGCCTGTGTCCTTATTTCTACAGTGTTTAGGTTCAGTAACTTTTGTTTTAACAGGTTTGAGGTCCGATTTCCTCACCTGCTTGGTTCTGCTTCTCCTTTCTGTTTATTAGTTCCACCTGAGCCCAACTCCCTCAGTCACCCAGCCCTTTGTATATAAGCCCCAGTCTTGTCTTCTGTGTTTGTCAGTTCATCGTTGCTTGTCAGCGTTGTTTTGCCTCTCGTCTGCCTAGGCCTTTTGATTTTAATGTTCCATCTGGATTTGGCTGCGACCCTCCTTAATAAAGGAACGTTTACTTCATCTCCCCGTTTCATTCTGGGTTTCTGCATTTTGGGTTGACAAGTAATTAAAATTGTGCCCACTTAGAAAAGTTAAAACACATTTCTTTTAACAACAGTAGTTTCTGCATCTTTACTGTTCCCCTGCTTCAGCCCTCTCCCCCTTACCTCTGCGCAGCGGCCGCAAACTCACTGATGCGCCTGCAGCCTCTCAGAGGTCCTGCTGCTCTAAACATTAAAATAATTATTTCATTTTCTGTTCCTCACCTCTAATTACCTTCAGTGGTGTCTGTTGGAACCACCAGGTACAAAAACTAACTTGTTTTTATTTGACTATTTTTCTGTACTGTCTGTTTATTATCTTCCTGCATCTCCTCTCAATCCTAAAGAACAATTGTTACCTGCCTTCATATATATTCACCTCATGAGTTACCTTTGAACTGAAGTTCTAAAAGATCTACCGACCGCAAAATCAGCGGAGTGCGCGCCGGTCGCACCAGTGAGGTGAAATCACCGGAGAACAAAACGGGTGATGCGCTCCGCTCCACAGCAGCGAAAAGCATCAGGCATAAATAAAAGACAGAAAACATAAAAGGAAATGAGCCGACATGAACGATCGCATGTTAAATTTGATTTTGAGGTGGCGACACCTAATTTGATAATGTTGCTGTAGCCGTGCTCAGGACGCAGATGTCTGGAGCGCGTCAACGATCAGAGCTCTGCGCCTCCCAGCTCAAAATAATCCCCAGAGGGTCGACATAGGTAATGTAATATAAGTAGAACCAGGATCGGTTTTGGGCTCCCCCTGGGTGTGTTGAGGGCTTCCAGGAGCTCCCTTTAGCTCACCTGCAATTCGAATCCTGCGTATAGCCCAAGTTTGTTGCGTGAGTTGCCAGATCCAAGCAGACAGTTGCCGGAATGGTCCTTTCAAAGTAAAATAGTTCCCGGATCTTGTTCCAGCAAGATCTGGCTCAACTTAAACACTGTGTCTCAGTAATCAGACAACGGAGGTCCCTGCCTACGTCTCCCGCTTTGGTCCAGGACCAGTTTGAAGCCCACATACTGCCCCTCCCTCATCACCAGAAACTTCTACCGTATCCTGAGGACAACAGAAGACGGCGGGAGGACAGGAACTCTGAGACCTAGATACCACCAGCACCAAGACACAAACCACCTGTGTGCACAACGCCTGTTTAACTACAAAAGCCTGTTTATTATATTGTTCTACTTGTTTGCTGTGAGGTTAATACTGTGTAAATTTGTATATTAATATAAACAAACAATAAAAATTTCACCGATTGTACATTTTCTCTTAGTGTGTGAATGCAGACAAATGCATGAGAGAGTTGGCAGCCCTGAAACAGCTTGATGGACAACTCCCCCCACGTTTTAAAAATGCTAATGTAACATTTCTGCTACGATAAATAATGATTTCTCTATAGAACTACTAAAATGTCCAACGGGGGGAGGAGAGTACAGGTCTGCACTATGGAGGGGGGCGGAGTTTACGGCTCCTTCTCCAGATTTAAAGAGACAGTAACCAAAAACAGCTCGTTCTCAAGACTCTCCTCAGAACAGGGGTAGATGAGGGGTCTGTAAAGCAGCAATAATGAGGACATCAGAAGAACTGCAGTTCCACTGTGTTTAGACACCAACTGAATGATTTAGATGTAAAAAGGAAGAATTTAAAAGCATGATATGTCTCCTTTAACATTTGAGATGAAAACACAAGTATAAATATTAGGTTTAAACTCAACACTCCCTGAGAGAAATTTACATAAAAAATACTAATATTCTTAGAATAAAAAATAAAAAGGCAGTTATCATCCTTAGTATTAAAAAAAAGTGCAGTAAATTGTGCCGTTAACACTGTCTTTCAAATGTGCAACTTTATATTCAGAACTAACATGGCACACAAGTCCTACTACCGTGAATAAGGACTTTGAACTCTGTCCTTAAGAGAGACTGTCTGGGGACTGGAAGTACAATATATTCAAGGAGCCTGTGGTTGCATTAAAGGAGGGTGAGCATACCTGCATGCTCAGGGCTGAGGTTTGCCCTCTTCTTTGATAAAATGTCACCTGCTGCAGAAAACAACCACTCCGATGGCGTGGATGTAGATGGAATGCAGAGCAGGGAGTTTGCCAGCTTCGCCAATGTTGGAAAGCGTTGTTCATTAGCTTTCCACCATATCAGAGGATCTATGGGCTTAAATAAGGGCCATCATGTTTGTGTAGTTAAAAGAAAAATTTGAAATCGAAAATATGTAAACTGAAAGCAAAAGTCACATTTTTAGAGTGAACTTTGAAAAAGAAAGACTTGGATTTAAAATAAAATCAAACGTTTGGAATATTTGTAAGAACTGAAACCCCAACG
The DNA here is from genome assembly GCF_043380555.1 of Nothobranchius furzeri. Lineage (NCBI taxonomy): Eukaryota > Metazoa > Chordata > Actinopteri > Cyprinodontiformes > Nothobranchiidae > Nothobranchius > Nothobranchius furzeri. The sequence goes on along the minus strand of NC_091753.1, from coordinate 66,758,267 downwards.
GTATTTTTATTTAGAATTTTTCTGAGTAAACTTTACTAAAGAATTTTCAGTAATTTGTTTTTATTATTATTTTTGTAAAAATCCATTCAGTCTCAGATTACATTTTTTCCACATTCAGATATTTTTAATTAATGTACAAAAAATTTTCTTCAGGTTCAGATTTTTCTTACAGCTTCAGATTTTTTTTCCACTTTCGGATCTGTATTTTTCAGTTACAGACTTTTGGCCCTGTTTTGGCCTGGTGGGCGTGGCTACACAGAGAGGGGCGGGGGATCATGAGTGACAGCAGGCCGCTGGAGGCTGAAGACGGCCCATTTTTCATGTTGCATTCAGGAAACATGGGAATAAACACAATTTATCAAACACCTCCTGCACTGTATTATTTGATAATGGTTAGAGAACATGTCATGCATAACTGCTTAAACTCAGTTACTTAAGCTCTTTCAATCAGTAATGTGTACAAATTACACCGTGACTGGTCAATTATGAGTTTTCCCAACCACTACGTGAGAAGTGGTCATTTCCCATGCTCTCAAAGTTCTCAAATGCATGCGTGGGTGCTGCTGTTGTGCCTCAGGGAACAATGGTGTTGTCTTCCAACAACACTGCTGGCGCAAACAATCAGGTGACTGTTTAAGTTTGGAAAAGTTACACTGCAGTCTGTGAATACTAAGAATTTACAAAGTGGCTATTGTTACGGTTAAAAGTAAGATTCATTTTTCGGCTACTCTGTTTTTTTATTTAATTTTTATGGTGAAATCAGTAGCAGTTTTAGGCACGGGCAGACAGGGCAGTTGCCCGGGGCGGCATTTTTTCAGGACACAAAAGGGATGCGCTGAGTAAAAAAATAAAAAAGAAAGAAATCTGCACCGCTCCGAGGTTTATATTCTATCTGTCATATCACAGAGTCTGGATTGGAAACAGCAAGTTGGCGCCCCCTGCAGCTGCATGCGCTCCTGCTGACTGAGAGGGTTCACGTGGGTGCACCGTGTGTGTATGAAGAAGAGGAAGGGGAGGGGTGCGGCGGGGGACTTTTCTCTGATATATGCAAGGAACTATGACGGGGAAAAAAGAACAAAAAAAATCTAAAAATGTGTTTGGCTTATTCAACATTACAAAACATTGATTTTCTGTTCTAGTAGAACATTTGAACTGCCTTATAGGAAATTGTTACCAAATTAAAATGGAACAAAAGAAAGCATTATTTATACTTACCTCATTCTGTATAGCTTCATTTGACAGCTGTTCTTTATCCTGCTCTTTATCCCTGCTAGTGGACTTTGAGTCAAGGAATGATGTGGTCATTTTGTCTTTTTGTGCTGTAGACTGAGCACCCTCTGCTGTGCTGGATGCTTCATTTCCACTTCCAGTAGGCCTCACTTGCTGCTTGACAGTAAGTGCCATGGTTTGCAATGCGTTTTTGACTCCCAACTACTTGGTCAGCAGGCAAGAACTTGAGTTTTTGAAACATAGGATCCAGAGAAGCAGCAAGCAATGTGGTGTTTGGAGATTCAGATTTGAGCTCACTCAAGTCTTTCCATCTTGTTGTGACCTTTTCTTTTGCACAAGTCTGGAATGTCACCATAGGTGGTGACTCTGCAGTGACTTCTTAATTTTGTCAACAACATGTGGAAGTGCAGACAGTGTGAAATATTGCTCTCCACTCATTAAAAACTGTGGCAGAGTGGAAGGACTTAAGGACCTGGTTGAGCTCCTCAATCAGGCTCCACTGGTCAGGTTTGAGATCCAGGTAATGTTGTCTGGGCCAGACAACATAGCAGTCACTGGCCATCTTTGTTCTTGCAGCCTTGACAACATGGCATAGGTGCTGTTCCAGCATGTGCAGACATCTTGCAATAGCATGTTTTCTTTGGTCCCCATGTGCCTCTGCTTGAACTTTAACTTTGTGCTTGCCAATTCACTCTTCTTAAAATGTTCAAGAGTTCTTACTGCACCCACACACCTGGAGATGGCCTGTTGTTTTTTTAAAGAGTTTTGCACAACCAAGTTGAGGGTGTGTCCCGCATGTCACTGGCTCCCATCCATGCTTTGTATGCCAAATATTAGTTGCTGCTACAACATTAGCAACATTGTCATGTACAACAGCCTTGATTTTCTCTGGAGGAATGCTGAATTTGGCAATTACCTCCTCAATCCAATCTGCAATGTTTGCAGCTGTGTGCCTTTCCTCCAATGGTAAGGCAATGAGACAAAATTTTCCAGTTTTCCAGGTAGTGGCACATCACCCCCATTTAGGCCTCTGTTCGCACCCTTGTACTCCTGATATCAGTAATAGGTGCCATGGTGTCAGTCTCTTGCAGGGCTTTCTTAATCTGGTTTCTTAAGGTGTTTGTATTTTTCTTCCAACCACTTTGTGAAGGTAAAAGTGAAGTAAAACACTCCTACATGGCATCTAGGGTTTGGTATATTTCCATGGGAGGCTAAGCTAAGAAATTTTGGAAATATTTACATTTAGAAACAAGAAATAGCCAAATTAATGGAAATTAACTGGAAATTGAGGATAATTTTAACAAACTATCAGATTCAAACAAAGATTTTTTTTATTGTAAAAAAATTTTAAACATGTACAGTCAGGTCCATAAATATTGGGACATCGACACAATGCTAACATTTTTGGCTCTATACACCACCACAATGGATATCAAATGCAAAAAACAAGATGTGCTTTAACTGCAGACTGTCAGCTTTTATTTGAGGGTATTTACATCCAAATCAGGTGAACGGTGTAGGGGGAGGTAAATGGGGCAGCAGCATCTCCTGACTTGGTTGAAGACAGATTTATAGAACCAGAAGAGTCCATGTCTGTGTTAGAGGACAAAAGAGCTGGCATGTGACAGGAAAATGTTGGATCAGAGGAGGATGGGATGTCTGATTGGCTGGGGACAGGCGAGGAGGATGCTGGGTTTGTTCCTGAACTGAACCTATTGAAGAACTTGTTCAGTTCATTGGCTGTGTCCAGGCTGCCATCTGTGCAATCCTTCCTCTGCTTGAAGCCTGTGATCTTCTTCATCCCTGACCAGACATCTCTGATATTGTTCCTCTGTAGTTTGTTCTCCAGCTTCTTCCTGTATGCCTCCTTGCTGTCACTGATCTTGATCTTCAGTTGCTTCTGTATACTCCTCAATTATTTCCCATCTCCCTCCTTAAAGGCTCTTTTTTCTCATTTAGCAGATTCTTCAGTTCACTGGTGATCCAGGGTTTGCTATTAGCGAAGCATCTCACTGTTCTGGATGGTATGATGTTGTCCACACAGAAGTTTATATAGCCAGTGACACATTCTGTCATGGCATTGATGTCCTCTTCATATCCTTGGCAGCGAGTCCTCCAATCTGTGGTCTCAAAACAACCCTGCAGGGCTTCTTCAGCATCCTGTGACCATTTTCTCACCGTTCTTCTTGTCACAGGTTGCCTCTGAACAAGTGGTTTGTATTCTGAGCAGAGAAAAACAAGATTGTGATCTGATTGTCCCAGAGGAGGTCTTGTTTTGGACATGTATGCACTCTTTACATTTGCATAACACAAATCCAATGTCTTGTTTTCTCGGGTGGAACAGCTGACAAATTGTTGAAATGTTGGAAGTGTGACAGAGAGCGAGGCATGATTAAAATCACCAGATATAGCCACAAATGCATTGGGGTGCTGGGTTTGTAGCTTGGCGACAACGGAACTGATGGCATCACATGCACTTTCAGCAATTGCTGAAGGTGGAATATAAACGGTTGCCAAGACAACACTGATGAACTCTCTTGGCAATGACCTCCACTGGCTTCCTCTTCCTCAGTACATCACATCCTAAGTCCTCCATAACCCGGCCACCTCCTACCTCTCTGCCCCCTCCCTCTCTCTCCTCTTTCTGCCCCTTTTATTGGCATTTTATTGGCTTTTATGTATTTTTGTTGTCTATGATGCTTTTTTTGAATGGTGTGGATTCTCTGGTGACATATGATCGAGCTGTGCTGCTGAGGCTTCGTCCTCCTGTTGACGTAGCGGGTGCTGTGCGCTGGGAACCTCACGGATGGCGTTGCTGTTTGGACTGCCCGTGTGCTCTCTTCCCCCAAGCCGTGGTGTGTCGGCCCTCTGTCTGCCCCAGCTCTAGAAGGAAGCATCGGAGAAGACTAGGAAAGAGAGGTAGCCGGCGTGTGAGATGTCGGGCTGGACTTCCTGGATCCCTGAAGAAGCGGCTGGTCCGATTCGGCCCAGCTTCTGACCCGGTGGTTCAGAGATGTCTTACGGATTACTCTGCGCCCTGCCTAGTGAACCTGGCCAGCTCTGAGGGTGAGCTGGCACCACGCCACGGCCAATCGGCTCGAGGACCTCGCCAGAGTGGGGTTTGCTGGGAGAATCTGCGCTCGGTTACGGGCACAGAGTTAAAGGAGACTGCCCATGCGCGATCCCGGTGCCGCAGCCCGAGTTTGGTCTGGTCAATGCCAGGTCTGTGCTGAACAAACTTTTATTCTTCGTGATTTTTTTTATTCAGCATGACTCGAGTTTTCTGTGCATCTGTGAGTCTTGGATCCCGTTTGGTGACTCAAGCGCCCTGCTGGAGCTGGTACCACCTGGCTGCTCCTGTTTTAATATCCCCAGATCGCGGTGCAGAGGTGGTGGGCTGGTTACTGTCTTAAAATCCAGCTTTCCTTGTAAACAGCTTACACCCACCATGTCATTTTCTTCTTTTGAACTGTGCCTATTTGAACTGTCCATCTCCCCCTGCCTGCTTGTTGTGCTGATTTATTGCCCTCCAAAGACTGACTCTAACTTCCTTAATGATTTCTGTGATCTTGTGGCAGACTGCATCCTAAAATATGACTATGTCCTATTTTTTGGTGATTTTAACATCCATATCTGCTGTCCTGACAATGTGCTTGCTAAAGGTTTTCTGAATTTGCTGGACTCATTCAGTTTAACTCAATGGGTATCGTCCCCAACTCATGCCAGGGGTCACACCCTGGACCTGGTTCTCTCTTTTGGTCTCCCTGTCATGAACCTTGTGACTTTGCCTCCTGTGTTCTCTGACCACTCTCCAATACTCTGTGATGTTACGTTGCCATGTCCTGTCCCTGTGTGTGAAGCTCCAGCTACTAGGTTCAGAGCCCTGGATGCAGAAACTGTTTCAAAATTTGTGGACTGCATGTCTGTAAGGTTAGAGACCTTTAACCCAGATCCATCTAACATTGATCACTATTCACAACATTTTGATTTACTTTGTAATCAGGTCCTGGACGTGGTTGCCCCTCAAGCTTTGCAAGTCTAGGCCTAGGAGGAAGCCTTGGCTCTCTGATGTCACATGGGCTTGTAGGCGGGCGTGTAGATCCTCTGAGAGAAAGTGGAAAAAGGATGGCCTACAGGTCTCGCGTGAGTTGTTCAGAGCATCTCTGGTTGCTTATCAGGATGCTGTGAGGGTTGCCAGAACGGCGTATTTTGCAGACATCATTGAAACTAACTCCAAGAATCCCAGGATGCTTTACAAACAACACATTCTCACACCCTAAGCGTCGGAAACAAACGCTTGGTCAGCCACCCTCCACGTCAGACCCCAGACGCCAAAAGTGCCCATTTTCATTACTTATGTGCGAAAAGGGGTTTTCCCCTTTTGTAACTGCAGATCCCAATGCAGCGTAAAACTGACGTGATTAGATATCCGCTGATGCGGCACCGAACCAGCTCGTTTAACCGCACCTAAACCTTAACGTTTCACTTTTTATAACCTTCCCCTCTCCCTCATCCTAACCTTAACCCTCATTTCACCGATGCAGCACCGAACCAGCTCGTTTAACCGCACCTAAACCTTAAATGCGGCACCGAACCAGCTCATTTAACAGATGCGGCACCGAACCACCTCGTTTAACCGCACCTAAACCTTAACGTTTCGCTATTTATAACCTTCCCCTCTCCCTCATCCTAACCTTAACCCTCTTGCTACCTAAAACGTTACTCTCACTGCGATCAAGTGTTTGTTTCCCATGCATTCTGACTCTGACAGTCAGAGTCTGACTGTGAATTTTCGTATTTGCCGCCCAAGGGGAACGTTAGAACATACCATCTGGCGAGGGGGAGGTTACACATACCCTCTACTTTTAACCTCCACCTTGGTAGTTGAAACCTCCCCCTCGCGTTGGCTCGGTCCAAACTCGACCAATCACGAGGCGGCTCCCGCCGTTCACTTCGTAGAGCCGGCTTTTAGAGCGATCGACACATCACCAACGTGTTCGCTGGCAAGATTGTTAAGGTTAGGATAGGGGGGAGGGGAAGGTTAAATAAGAAGATAAGGTTAAATAAGAGGATAAGGTTAAGGTGAGGTACAATGAGCTTGTTTGGTGCCAGTGTAACGCTGCATTGGGATGCAACGGTAGCGGACATCCCATCGCTTCAGTTTTACACTGCATTGGGATCTGCAGTCAAATAAGGGAAAAACCCCTTTTCGCACATAAGTAACGAAAAAGGGCACTTTTGGCGTCAGGGGTCTGACGTGGAGGGTGGCTGACCAAGCGTTTGTTTTTGACGCGCTGGGAGTGAGAACGTGTTGTTACAAAACACTAAACTCTCTTCTGGTGTATCAGGAGCCTAGCTTCATGTCTCCTACAGCTGCTGGAAACTCTGAAGTTTTTCACAAATTCTTTGTTCATAAAGTATCAGGCATTAGAGCAGCTATTTCTGGCAACTCTGTTGACCCTGTTCCAGTTCCTGCATCACCACCCACCCTGAGCTCCCTCAATATCGTTTCTTTTTCTGAGCTGAATAAGCTTGTTGCAAGGCACTCCACTTAACGTTTTGCCGCCTCGCCTCTCGAAGGCTGCCTTTCCGTGTCTTGGCCCATCACTTGGTCAGATTATCAATGGGAGCCTCAGCACAGGTGTGGTCCCAGCTGCTTAGAAAGCAGCAGTTATTCGGCTGGCCCTGAAGAAACCTGGTGCTGATGTCTCTGTGATAGAAAATTACAGGCCCATCTCTACCCTGCCTTTTACATCAAAACTGCTTGAGAAAGTCGTTTATCAGCAGCTGGTCTCACATTTAGCGGACTCTGATCTGTTTGAGGTTTTCCAATCAGGGTTCAGGTCTGGACATAGCACAGTCGGCTCTACTGAGGGTCCTAAATGACATCTATCTATCACTAGATCAGGGTACATCTGTGGTGCTTCTGTTGTTAGACCTGACGGCAGCCTTTGACACAGTTGACCACGCGATTCTACTGAATCGCTTGGAACGATGGGTTGGGATCAAAGGGTCTGCTCTGGATTGGTTTAGATCGTATCTCCACAACAGGAGATAAACTGCGTTAAACTGGGTGATGTTTTTTCTTCTTGGGAGTGGCTCCGCTGGGAGGTCCCGCAGGGATCAATCCTTGGTCCTCTTTTGTTAGCCATTTATCTGCTTCTTCTGGGGTCAATCTTTCGTAAACATGGCCTATCATTCCATCTCTATGCTGACGATTGCCAGATTTACTCTCCATTGTGTCAGGAGAAAGGTCACTCTATCCGGTCCTTTGTGTCCTGCATTAACGAGGTGAAGTCTTGGCTAATGGCCAGCGTTCTGCATCTGAATGAGGGAAAGACAGAGCTCATTGTTTTTCACCCCAACAGCAGGAATGTGGATCGTCATGTTGATCTTGGCCCTCTTTCTCCCTACTCAAAACCAGTTGTGACCAGTTTGGGGGGTGAAAATTGATGCTGGACTTAAATTTGATGCACACATCAACTCTGTAATCCAGTCCAGTTTCTTTCACCTGAGACGCCTTGCTAAAATCAAGCCTATGCTGTCAAGAGCCCACCTGGAGCGGGTACTGCTTGCATTTGTAATTTCTAGGCTTGATTACTGCAACTCTCTATATGCAGGTTTGTGTCAGTCATCACTGCGTCGCCTACAGGTTGTGCGCAGCCAGGCTCCTGACTGGGACCAGGAAACGGGACCACATCAGTCCGGTTTTGGCCTCCCTGCACTGGCTTCCGGTTTGCTATCGTTCACACTTCAAACTCCTTGTCTTTGTTTTTAATTTCTTCCAGGGTTGTGCACCCCCCTATCTAGCCATGCTCCTGAACAGACATTCCCCATCACGCGCTCCTCCGACCAAGGCCTGCTCGCTGTCCCTCGTTCTAGGTGTCGTACTCACAGGGACCGGGCTTTCTCTGTCCTAGCACCGTCACTCTGGAACCAGTTGCCACCCTAGGTTAGGCTGTCCCCATCTCTGCCAGTCTTCAAGAGTCGCCTAAAAACCCACCTCCTCCGCTTGGCGTTCCCTGAACATGTTTGAATTTGGCCCTCTTTTATGTTGATTTTATTTCATAGTTTTCAATGGTTCACTCTATCCCTTGTTTTACACATTTGTCCTGTACTAGAATGTTTCACCTTTTTTTGTAATTTGTAATCTGTATTTTGAATTGCTTTTATTTTCTGATTTATTCACTATATTTAACTTTCTGTACCATGTTCAGCGCCTTGGGCTTCCTGACAGGGTTGCGGAAGGCGCTTTATAAATAAAGCATTGATTGATTGATTGATTGATTTCCTGAAAGATAACCAGTATCTGTTTGCCTGTCCGTTCCTACCCTTCTGGATATTAACTCGCTCTGTCCTCCTGATCCTTCCAGGTTCCATTCATCATTCGGGAACTCGCTCTCTGCAATACCACCAGAACCATCACCAACATTCCAGCCTCGCCCTTTGCCCCTGACCGCCTGCTCTCAGCCACTCAACTGCCCACCTGCAGCTCCTCGGTCTCCATGAAGAATCTGGATCAACCAGAAAACCGTAAGCCCTTTGCCTTCCTCATCATCTTCCCACATTTGTCCCAGACTCTGACCTCTTCCTCTCCCAGAACCCAACAGATCCATTCCCTGTCCCTCGGAAGCAGCTTCTTACCTCACCATACAAATATACCATTTTTACTTACCTTCTGACTCCTGGTGGTGATTTTTCATGTCGTGAGTTAAGAAACTGCCTTCAAGCATGACATTTACAGTATCGCTGAGTGTCTAGAGAAGTGCTTTATGAATAAAATGTAATATTATTCTATATTCTGACCCCTGACCTGTCCTACTGTGGTGTCCCACCTGAAGGCTGAGCTTCTGCTGGTGCAGCTCCTAGGCTCACTGAGGCATGTAAACACAGACCACAATAACGTGGCTATGCCTCAGGGGGAAAGTGAAAAATGAAAAAATATTGAAATAAAATATACTTTATCAGCTTTTAGGTGCTTACCCATCCAAGATGGCACCCTTTGCTCCTGGCTGGTTCCTGTTGCTGGCTTCAGTTGCTTGGATCACCATCGCTATATTTATTCCTCCTCTCCTCGGCCACATGGGAATAATGCCGCCAATTTGCCGCTCTTTTGTCGAGCGTCGGGTTGGCCCGCCGCAGCGCCAAGACTGGCCATTAAGTTTGGATTGGCTAACGCGAGGTCTCTATTGAACAAGACTTTTATCATCAGGGACTTCTTTATGGACAACGGTTTGGAAGTTCTCTGTATTTCGGAGACCTGGACGTCGACTTCACCCTTCCCTATGTCTCAGTACTTGGGAAGGTCATCTGTATGAACTTGGTCTAATGACCCCGTGCTGTGCATGGTGGTGTACCGTCCACCCGGGTACAACAAGGACTTTCTGGAAGAGTTTGCTGGACATTGGTACAAGTGCTACCAGAGTCTGATAGGGTGCTTATTTTAGGTGATTTTAACATTCATACTTGTTGCCCTGACAAACCAATGGTGAATGAATTCCTAAGAATTGTGGTCTCTTTTAATTTGGTGCAGCATGTTTGGGCACTGACCCAGGAACATGGACACACTCTTGACCTGGTTTTAACATGTAGTGTGTTGGTATCCGACTTAGTGACTTGTGATGCCATGTTCTCAGACCACATGCCTGTGTTGTTTACCTTTTTTCTGTCTGATATGTCTGATGTGACTGTGTGAGTCTCTGTGCACCCTCAGCAAGTTAGATTTATTAACCCGTCAACTGCTGCTCGTTTGTCTACTGCCTTTGATGAAGTTCCTACACCTCCTAGTTCCACCTTATTGGAAGTGAATGCACTAAGCTCCTGGCTACCTGCAGCAGTGTCTTGGATTCCGTCACTCTACTGAAGCCTAGGCTGCCCAGGACCAGATCAGAGCCATGGCTGAACAACTATACATGTTTATTAAGGCAGAAACGTCGACTAGAAGAAAAGATGTGGAAGAAGGATAAGTTACTGAGCTCTTTTCAAATGTTAAGAGACTGCCTTTGTGACTATCAGAAGGCTGTGAGAGATGCTAGGAGAGTGTATTTCTCAAACGTGATACTCCTGGCGCGTCACAGGCCTCAGATGCTTTTTAATGTAATTGATAATATTCTCACTATTCACCAACCAGTGGGTACTGAGCCCTCTGTGACGTCTGGGTATACTATTCAGTACTTTTTAAAGGCTCCGACCGAATCCCGTGGTATCGACCAAGGACCAATTCACGTGACATGAAACGGTGTCTTGTTTCGGTACCTGTTGGTATCCGGCCGTCCGGTTGGGGTCTGGGGTGGTGGATTGCTGTGCTCAGCGTTGGGCGGGGGAGCCTGCTCATCAGCACCCCAGCAGAAAGGGTCAAAGTCTTGGAACCGGCAATGGTTGTACCCCATGTGCAGCAGTACCGGGACCAGAGTGAATAGGGTGTGTATGGGGAGTATGAGTGGGTATCCGGCGTGCATTTTTGTAAGTCTTTGGTTGTATGTGTATGTGTGAGCATGAGGGAGGGAGTGTGTGACTGTGTTTGTGTATGACTGTACATGACAGGTGGGGCCTTTGACTCCTCCCTTGTCCTGGGACTTCTTGTGATGATGTAGATCTTCATCTCCCCTCTCCCTGCCACACCTGGTGTGGAGTGCGGTGCCTTGGTCTGCCTGGGCCGTGGCTCCCGGGTCAGGGAGTTTTAAGATTTTTGCATCTGCCTGACCAATCCCGGTGGCTGCCTGGTGGGGTCTGGGTCCCTGGGCTCTGCTGGGTCCCCGGCGGGGGTGGTCGCCCCTGGGTCCCGGGTCATTGGGTCCCGGGCTCGGCCGGCTAGGGAATGGGAGGCTGCGGGCGGGCCTGTGGGCTTGCTGCCGATATCTCCCTGGACTCTGCCGGCTGCTGGTTGTGGCCCCCCGGGGCAATCCTCTGCGCCTCCCGAGAGGAGCAGGGGCTTTTATGGTCACAATCTCCCTGGAGTTCCTGTGCTCTGGGGCAGCGTCTGGATCGCTGGGACTTGGAGCTCCCTCCGTCTCCTGCACAACTTAGGGGGCAGATCTGTAGCCCCTCATACTCTCTATTGGACGCTCCTATAGAGAAACCTTACATAAACAAGCATGTGTACACACACAGATGCTCACATGGTGCTCTCATAAGTATGGGCTTGGGCACGTTCAACACAGGTCTTAAGGCTATGGTGGACACTTAATGCCCTGTGATTCATTATTGTGTGATTGTTCAGTTAAACAATGTTGATTATATATTTCTTATCAAGTTGACGCAGTGATAGCTTGATCTTGTTGTATTGTTGTGTCCCATTTTTTTTTGTTTGTTTATTTCTTCTCTCTTTCTGCAGGTCTAGAAGCAGTTTCTTGTTCATCATTGTTTCTTTTTGTGGATCCCCCCCCCCCCCCCCCCCCCCCGTTAAGTACTTGTATCAATTCCTAGGTCTCGGGAATTGGTACCGAATCAATTCAAATGTGAAAGGTACCAATCCGTACTCGTGAGGGTATTGCACTGTTGAATCGGCGCTGCAAGCAGCTGCGACCCAAAAACATACCAGAACAGTGCATGTGCAAATATGCATCAACATGGCTCGCCAGCTATTTCCCTATTAACACACGATGATCATTTTTATTTATACCTTCTTTTTTTCCACACACAATGACAAGGATTGTCAAGAAAGTGTGTTTGTCAAATTAAACTGATAAAATATTGATTTACTTTGTTTCTTTCGTCTTCCTCCCAACCCCCATAAATCCCTGTGTGTCCTCCTACAGCACTCCCAAAGGACAACAGACATCAATAACAAAACAAAAAAAGCCTGGCATGTTGTCTAAAAACTGCTATTTTTAGCATATTTTAGGTCTATGTTGTTACCAGACATACAGTGTGAATGGTCAAATCGTATCCGAGAACTAGGTCGTACAGTCCCCAATCATGAGATTTGCTCTGCGAGGAAGTCGTACAGTTTGAGCTGAAACTGAACCCTACGAGTGAAAAAGTCATACAGTGTCCGCCCGGCTTAAGACCAACGCCAGAAACAAACTAAGAGCAACTCTGGAGGCTACCATGAGAATAAGTCTTTCACCAATATAACCCAAGTTAGATCTGATTATGTCAAAGATGCAGGCTCAAGTGTCTTCTAAAAGAGCTTTTAGAAATAAAAATATAGCTGTTCATGTTCAAATGCTGCTGTTCACTTGCCACAAAGGTAAAGGCAATACTTTCTATTGTACTTAATGTGGATTTAATTGAAAACAATTCACTTTTAATAAAAGTATTTTTTGGCTAACACAATTTTTCATAAGATTTACAATTTGCTTTATTGAGAATTATATTTAAATAGTTTAGTGTGATTATTTTGTTGATACGTTTTACTTGAGTCTTGAGTTCTTGACAGTTCCAATGAGCAGGTTTACAAATGCATGACAAAAATAAACTGCTTTGTGATGAGCATATTATTTCATGTGACTGATTTCTACTGTGAAACTATATATGTGAAATATTCAATAATAAATACAGTATAGTTTGATGGACCCTGGGTAAATCTGTCCCAGAAATGTTGGGCCTTGAGATTAAAAAGGTTAAGAACCCCTGGTGTAGGGGTTAGAGTCCTGGGCTGTGATGCAGTTTTGTGCAGCTTTAAATACGTTTTTCCTTCTTTTGTTAGCTACACAAGCCAGTATGATGTTTTCAACCCTTTATTTGTAAACTGTTTAAACTAAAAGGACTAATATGTGTTGTTTTTTTTTTTACTTTGTTTATTTAGCCAGTGTGAGTTCATGTCAGGTGTGCATCAACTATGTGCGTATAAATCAACTAAAATGCTGCTTGGAAGTGACCAAATTCAAAGATGCTTAGAAACACCAAATATTTTCTTACTGACCTTTCCCATATGGAAGCATTGGCATGGCTGGCCAAGCTAACTCTCTCCTACACCTGACCTCTAACCCTGTTGATGTACAAATCGTAAGATGTTGCTATTACACTCTCAGCTGTATCACCAGATGTAGTTAAAGTCAGTCTTGCAGGTTATAACATTTTAAATGTTAATTTGATGCATTAAAAAATATTTAATATAAATAAGTGATGCTTAGCCTGGCAAGGGGGCCAAGAAAACCCCGGTGGTCCTACAAAGCACTGGGTGAAACCCTGCATCTGGAACACAAACCACAGCATTACTGCTGTTTTCTGCTGAACAGAAACTGTACATTTCATGTTTCCCTTACAGACCAAAATAAATGTGATGTTTTTATTTGACCACAACTGAGCAGCTCTATCAGTAACAGCCATTAACATTTTCAAGTTTCTGCTAAAGCCACTTATTTTTCTAAAATGTTTTCAATAAACAAAGTCCCTAACCCACTGCCCAGAAATAGCGCACAGTATTCAAGATCAATGACAAGTAATTAAGATCCACTTACTGTCTGTTGTGTACACTGACTCAAAGGCTGTATGTATAGCATACCTGAGTTCTTCTGGTTGGTGATGGGCTTGCCCTCAGTGGGGATAGAGTGTTGAAAGATGTGCACCGTGTCCTGGACAGTCTGTCGGTGCAGACAAACCTCCAGTGGGTCGATACAGGTCGACACATTCTGGGCCAGTAGATAACGCGGTTCAGCCTGCAGGCGCTTCACAAAGGTGGCTACCTTCTCTTGACTTAGACCTGATGCGTGGGGGTGGGGGTGGGGGGGGGTGGGGGGAGAGAGATTACAAAGAGCCAGTTACAAAAGGAAACTGAGAAAAAATGAGGTCAGAAGCAGTCAGACAGGTATGCATTGGTGTAGGAGTTTCCAACGTTCACTCATGACTCAGTGCATGCTGGACTAAAACACTTGCCATTTGGGAAGTGATTTATGAGCACTGATGTGCTCACACCAGCATCACAGGACCGCCAGCAAATATCCAGATCAATAGACATGAGCATTCACCTCCTTACCTTCTTAAGCCGGGCGTACACTGTGCGACTTTTTCACTTTTTTGAGCCGATTTTCCACTCGTGATATAATAAGTAAAGGTTATCAGCATAGGTTTAGTGTGCTCATAGGAAACGTGACAAAAGAAAACAAAACACATTTCTCTTTATGGCCTATATAGTTGTCATCATCAACGTTACATGATTTACAGAATACCAGGGGTGGACATTAACTTCAAAACCAACCGGCCAGCCGGGCCGGTAACTCTGAATATTTACCGGCCCCACCAAGAATCTACCGGCCCCACTGGTCAGCTGCCAAAACGAGTCAAAATAATAACAGAACTGTTTTAAATGTAATAAACCTTTATTTTGTACACATTCACAAACATAATAACGTATTCAAGTTTGAATTTGTTTGTTCCCTCAACAAAACACGATTTTGTCGTCGCATACTTCCGGCATACAACGCAGTACATCACCAACTCCGCTTTGCTGTATTCGAGCCATCGGCTGTGTTCGAGATGAGCCAGTTCTGCGCAGACTAGACCAGCGGTGATCGGCGAGCAGTGCATGCCGGTTAGATTCGTGTCCGAATTGATGCCGACTTGCTCTGACGTCATGCATATGTAGACAACGATAAACTTGTGAGATCAAAGCGGCCGCAGATTTTGGAGCAAGGCGCTGCAGTTGCTCTCCCTCGGCTGCAAAACCTAGATGATGATGGGAAACGCCTGGCTCTCACCTGATCTAAGATCTGATTGGTTCATATTTTGATCCAAACATTCGGTGGTAGAACATGAAATGTTAGTTGTTCACATGTATTCTATAAATCACATATAGGCCATAAAGAGAAATGTGTTTTGTTTTCTTTTGTCACGTTTCCTATGAGCACACTAAACCTACAGCTGATAACCTTTAATTATTACAGTCAGGTCTTCATATACAATATATGATATCCACAAGCACGTGAGGATGTTTCAGCTGCTAACAGGCACCAGAATTAAAATTGAAAATTAAACAAATGTGAACGCTGACGCGATATCTTCAGCCATCGTCACCCCCGAGCTACACATGCAGGAAAATCCAAGAGATTCAACTGGTTCACAGCATAGTCTCTCTCTCTCTCTCTCTCTCTCTCTCTCTCTCTCTCTCTCTCTCTCTCTCTCTCTCTCTCTCTCTCTCTCTCTCTCTCTCTCTCTCTCTCTCTCTCTCTCTCTCTCTCTCTCTCTCTCTCTCTCTCTCTCTCTCTCTCTCTCTCTCTCTCTCTCTCTCTCTCTCTCTCTCTCTCTCTCTCTCTCTCTCTCTCTCTCTCTCTCTCTCTCTCTCTCTCTCTCTCTCACACACACACACACACGTAGAGGAAAAGAGCTGAGGAAATGGAGGACAAGTAGTTAAAAGAAAAACTACAGCTGAGCCGAGGCGCGCCTCAAATGGGGCGCGTCTGATCTGAACTGAGGAGCGGCGAGCAGCGGCCGAATTTCGTGAGCAATTCGCTTCTCGGCGCTTCGGGCGCTTCCGCGGCCGGTGTGTCCCCGGCGAAACGCCGGCTTTCAGCCACTCCCCCCGCTGCTTCCGTCTTCTCTCGCCTGTTTTCCAGGCGATGCGCTGCTCAACTCGAACACGGCCATTCTCTGCGCCTCCCTTCTTCTTTAAACCGCCAAGAATCATTCCACCTACGCACACGCTTCTCTGCTTCATACCGTTTCGAACGGTCTCGCTTCTCCTCACCAGTTTTAAAGCGTTTTGCCGGAGATTTCATCAAGAAATCCCATCCCTGTGGTGGCGCGATCTTCCTGCGTGCTTGTGTGTTTCTAGCGTGGTTCCACTTCGTCTTTAATAGTGAACTTATAGTTCACGTGACTATAAATAGAATGTGCAGTACGTGCACGAATCGTACAAGTGCAGAACGTGGCTAGAGGCGCGCAGGTTCACGCGCGCGAAACGAAAACGGCGGCTTCCTACAGGGCGGGGCCATGATGTAGGTGAAAGCCAGTGTGTAAATGACAAATAAGGCTTGGGCGCCACCCGGGCGGTAAGTCGTCAAGTATTTACCGCCCGACGAGAAAATTTAGCGCCATTGGCGCTCGGGCGCTTTAACGGTCCACCCCTGAATACATGTGACCAACTAACATTTCATGTTCTACCACCGGATGTTTGGATCAAAATATGAACCAATCAGATCTTAGATCAGGTCAGAGCCAGGCGTTTCCTGTCATCCTCTAGGTTTTGCAGCCGGTGGAGAGCAACTGCAGCGCCTTGCTCTAAAATCTGCGGCCGCCTTGATCTCACGAGGTTATTGTTGCCTACGTATGCATGGCGTCAATTCGGACACAAAGCTAACCGGCATGCGCTGCTCGCCGATCACCGCTGGTCTAATCTGCGCAGAACTGGCTCATCTCGAACACAGTCAATGGCTCGAGTACAGCAAAGCGGAGTTGGTGATGTACTGCGTTGTATGCCAGAAGTATGCAACGACAAAATCGTGTGTTGTTGACGGAACAAACAAATTCAAACTTGAATACGTTATTATGTTTGTGAATGTGTACACAATAAAGGTTTATTACATTTAAAACGGTTCATTTGTTATTTTAACTCGTTTTGGCAGCTGACCAGCGGGGCCGGTAGATTCTTGGCAGGGCCGGTAAATATTCAGAGCCGGGCGGTTTTGAAGTTAATGTCCACCCCTGCACACGCTGTTCGTTTTTGTTTCTACACGTTTTTTTACTCACAAAGATTGTCAAGAAAGCGTGTTTGTCGTGTTCATGTCAAATTAAGCTGATCACAAAACACAGATTTACTTTCTTTATTTCGTTTTCCTCGTCCAACCCCCATAAATCCCTGTGTCCTCCTGCAGCACTCCTGAAGGACAACAGGCAAGACAAGGCAAAAAAAGTCTGATGTGTTGAGTAAAAACTGCTATTTTTAGCATATTTTTAGGGCCGACGTGTTGCTACCAGACGTACAGTGTGAGCAGTCAGGTCGCATGCGAGAACTGGGTCGTACAGTGTGAGCGCATGACTCGTGAGATCTGCTCTGCGAGGAAGTCGTACAGTTTGAGCTGAAGCTGAACGCTGCGAGTGAAAAAGTCGCACAGTGTACGCCCGGCTTTAAACTGCCCAAAACACAGTCAGAGAAGAAAAGTGAACTCAACTTAATCAACATAAAAAAGGGGAAAACAAGCACTCTGATGGAAACCCAGCACTGTACTGGGAACAATAGATGGCCAGTAATAAAGACAATCACCTTCTGATAGTGGGTTTAGTGGCCCGCTAAAGGACAAGAGGCCTCAATTATAAAGCTTATTTTTGCACAAAACAGGGTTCTGAAAACTGCAGAAGTAAGTTTAGAAATCCAGACAGACAGTAGACACTGCATGTTGGTCTCGCCACGCTCAAACCAGTCTGGTGGCTTTTCAATCACACTGCTCTATCCGTTTGCTGGGCGGGATATTACTGCGACTGAGCAAAGCCAAGTTGGTAGATTAGCTCCATCTTCGTCTGATTTCTTTGTTAGACATCTGGAATTAAGTTATTTTAATTTTTTTCATTCATGTTTAATCTCTTAATTCATCATCACTGCTTTTTTAAGTATTTGACTGTTTTACAGTTTGCATTTTATCTCCTTTCTGTATTCTGTGTGCTCTTCTTTTATGCATATTGAATGCTTTGTGCAGCACTTAGGTCAGCTGCCATATTGTTTTATACGTGCTTTATAAATAACCTGACCTTGTAACGGCTTGTTTGAAATGGCTTTGAACTATTTAAACTTGGGCTTTTCTTTGTGTCAAGAGTAGACAGAGGTACTTATGTTTAATTAGAAAAAGGGTGTATTTGTGTCTTCTTTGACAGAGTTTGGCAGACTGCCTCATTGACTGACATCTGTAGTAGTGAGTATGTCATGTTGTTATCAAACAGCAGCCGGAGAGAGTTTGAAAAACAACCGTAGATCCCGCCCTCTGGCTATGGGTCACAGTCAGACTATAGGCACATTTGGACTGCATAGTTCTAGGAACTAAGTTCTTAGAGCCATCCTCTTAGAATTTAGTTCCTAGAACTACCCTTCCTGTAGGTACCTTTTCACATTGCGTTCTCACAACGCTCAAGAACCTTTTGGCGGCAGGCATGACGAAACCGCCTGCAACAGTGTGACGTGTTAAGTGCCGGAATAACAACACCACAAAGCTGAGCTCACAGCTAAGCTAACGGGACTCAGGAGGTGGCAACGCTCATTACCTGCTTTACGAGAATACTTCTGATGCGAGACTAAATCCCAGGTACACATCGAGGCTGCTAGAGCACGCAGAGAGAGTCTGGAGATGAAGAATCCAGCGGGAGAGGTGCTCCGTTATGGAGGAAGGAAGGAAAACAGCGCCGCAGAAAAACGAGACAACGTGTAAGTTAAACACGCTGGTTGTATGCATTTGTATGGTTTTACATTTTAATGTTATTCTATTAATTTCCTTTATCAGATCATCAATAAGTGATCATCTCAGATTAGATTTTAACTCTCGTTCTGTTTGTGTTTCAGATGACGTTGAGACTTGTTGGTCAACTACTCACCGTCCACCTGGGTCCAGAACAAAGCTGATGACTGGTGGAAAAAGTTTTTTTCAAGTTTCACTGATGACTGATGGAGAATTTCCATCTGTCCAGACAGAACTTAATTCAATATAATTCAATTCAAAAATACTTTATTAATCCCAGAGGGAAATAGACTGCTGTAGTAGCTCAGAATAATAATAATAATCAAGTCATCAAAGAGTTGTTGTATGTTACAATGGCTGTTGGCAGGAAGGATCTCCAGTAGCGGTCAGTGTTGCAGCCAAACTGAAGAAGCCTCTGACTGAAGACACTCTTCCGTTGTCGGACAGTCTTGTGAAGAGAATGCTCAGGGTTGTCCATCATGTTCTTGATTCTCTGGAGAATCCTTCTTTGCATTATCTCCTCCAGCGGTTCCACAGTCGTCCCCAGAACAGAACCAGCCTTTTTTATTAGGCTGTTGAGCCTTTTCAGCTCCCTGCTTCTGATGCTACTACCCCAGCAGACGATGGCTGAAGAGATTACACTCTCAACAACAGACTTGTAGAAGATCTGCAGCATCTTGCTACAGAAATTGAACGACCTAAGCGTCCTCAAGAAGTGCAGTCTGCGGTGTCCCTTCTTGTAAACGGCTTTGCTGTTCTTTCTCCAGTCCAGTCTGTTGTCCAGGTGAACTCCAAGGTATTTGTATTCCTCAACCACCTCCACTTCTTCTCCCATGATGGAAACAGTGTTTGACTCCACCCTGTTTCCTCTGAAGTCTAAAATCATCTCCTTTGTTTTGTTCACATTCAAGGTCAGATGATTGTTTCCACGCCATGCCACAAAGCGCTCCACCAGCTCTCTGTACTCAGCTTCCTGTCCATCTCTGATACACCCGACAACTGCAGAGTCGTCCGAGTATTTCTGTAGATGACAGGTCTCTGACTTGTACTGGAAGTCTGAGGTGTACAGGGTGAAAAGGAATGGTGAGAGTACAGTCCCCTGTGGTGCTCCAATGTTACTGATCACCTGGTTTGATGTGCAGTTCTTCAGCCCCACAAACTGTGGTCTGTTTATCAGGTAGTCTTTAATCCAGGTGATAGTTGAGGCCCCCACCTGTGACTTCTGGAGTTTCTGGCAAAGAACATCAGGCTGGATTGTGTTAAATGCACTGGAGAAATCAAAGAACATGACCCTCACAGTGCTGCCTGCTTTGTCCAGATGACAATGGATTGGTTGAAGCAGCTGGATGATGGCATCTTCAACTCCAACTCCATGATGATAAGCAAACTGCAGTGGGCCCTGATATGTTCTAGTTTGCTTATTCAGGTGGACCAAAAGGAATCTCTCCAGGACCTACATGATGTGGGATGTCAGGGCAACTGGTCTGCAGTAGTCACTGACTGATGGGCAAGTTGTCTTTGGAACTGGAACAAGGCAGGATGTCTTCCACAGGACTGGAACCTTCTCCTGGGCCAGGCTGAGGTTGAAGAGATGCTGCAGAATCCCACAGAGCTGCTCTGCAGAGGCCTTCAGTATCCTAGGGCTGACACCATCTGGACCTGCAGCTTTGTTCCTGTTCAGTCTCTCCAGCTGCCTCTTCTCTTTCTACCGAGAGAGCTAACAGTAGTGATCATCACGGCTGTGTACATTCCACCCGATGCAAACGTAAACACGGCGCTCTCTATCCTGCTGGACACCATTAACGAACAGCAGCAGGCCCACCCAGATGGGGTTCACATTATTGCAGGTGATTTTAACAAGCCCAATATAAAGACTGTACTCCCAAAGTTTTATCAGCATGTCAAATGTCCCACCAAAGGAGAAAACACTCTAGATCATGTTTACTCCAACATCAAGCATGCATATAGAGCCATACCCCTCCCCCACCTCGGTCAGTCCGACCATCTCTCTCTCCTGCTCTCCCCAGCCAACACCCCCCTCAGGCGCAGTGCCAGGCCCACCACAAGGACTGTTACAACCTGGCCAGAAAATGCTCTCCACAAATTACAAGACTGCTTCACAGAGACAGACTGGGACATATTTGAACACCAGGACCTAGAAAGTTTCACAGGATCAGTAGTGGATTACATCAAGTTCTGTACTGCAAATGTGACGGTGGACAAAATCATTCGGGTTTTTCCAAATCAAAAACCCTGGATGACCATCGAGGTCCGCTCACTCCTCAAAGCCCGTGATGCCGCCTTCAGGTCAGGTGACAGAGCTCTGTACAGGGCTGCTCGAGCTGACCTGAAAAGGGGGATTAAAAAAGCCAAGTCAGATCACAAAAGGAATATCGAGTCCCACCTGTCCAGCAACAACACACGAGAGGTATGGCAGGGAATGCAAGACATCACCAACCACAGAAGCAGCACTGCGAGAACAGAAAACCTGAGTGTGCAGCTGGCAGAGGAAATAAACAGCTTCTTTGCCCGCTTTGAAACACCACAGCAGCAACACTCATCTGCTTCAGCCCTGCTTACCATCCTTATCCTCACCTGGTTCTTACACCGCTCCACTCACTGTAACGGAGCACGATGTCAGACGTGTGCTCCTAGCAGTGAACCCCAGGAAGGCAGCCGGTCCAGACGGAGTACCTGGTAAAGTACTAAGAGCATGCGCACACCAGCTCAGCCTCATCTTCACCAGACTCTTCAACCTCTCACTGGAACAGGCAGCCATCCCGTCCTGTCTAAAATCAGCCACAATCATCCCAGTACCGAAGAAGTCTCCCATCTCCAGCTGATTACCGCCCTGTGGCCCTCACACCGGTAATCATGAAATGCTTTGAGAGACTACTCCTTCAGCACATAAAGGACCACCTCCCCCCAGAATTCGACCCCCACCAGTTTGCATACCGTGCAAATAGATCAACAGAAGACGCCATTGCCACAGCCCTCCACGCTGTGCTGAGTAACCTAGAGCAGCGGCAGAGCTACGTCCGAATGCTCTTTGTGGACTACAGCTCAGCCTTTAATACAATCATCCCGGACATCCTCATCAACAAACTGGTCACTCTTGGCCTCCCTCCTCTCACATGTGCCTGGATAAAGGATTTCCTCACAAACCGGCCCCAGACTGTGAGACTCGGCCCTCATCTCTCCTCCACTCGCACACTGAGCACCGGCTCCCCACAGGGCTGTGTGCTGAGCCCCCTCCTGTATTCTCTGTACACCCACGACTGCAGTCCGACCCACAATAACACTCTCATCATCAAGTTTGCTGAGGACACCACGGTGGTCGGACTCATTTCGAAGGGAGACGAGGCAGAGTACAGAGAGGAAGTCCTGAAGTTGGCAGCATGGTGTTCAGAAAACAACCTGTCCCTGAACACCAAGAAAACCAAAGAGCTTATTGTCGACTTCAGGAGACACAGCACCGACTTGGCCCCCCTCTACATCAACGGGGAGTGTGTGGAGAGGGCCCACACCTTCCGGTTCCTTGGTGTCCTCATCTCTGCTGACATCTCCTGGGCGGAAAACATCTCAGCGGTCATCAAGAAGGCCCAACAGCGGCTGCACTTCCTGAGAGTCCTCAGGAAGTACAAACTGAACACCGACCTGCTGCTAACCTTCTACCGCTCGTCCATTGAGAGCCTGCTAACCTACTGCATCACGTTATGGTACGGCAGCTGCACCAAGGCGGATAGAGTGAGGCTTCAGAGTGTGGTCAAGATAGCACAGAAGATCATCGGCTGTCCTCTCCCCTCCATGATGGACATTTATTCCTCCCGCTGCCTCAGTAGGGCACCAAACATCATCAAGGACAGCTCCCACCCTGGCTTCGACATGTTCGGACTGCTTCCCTCAGGGAAGCGCTACAGGTGCATTAATACAAAAACCCACAGAC